>NW_027248299.1:0-204122 GCF_041260155.1 Ptychodera flava
GTGGATGTAGCTACTATAGAAAATGAAGTAGTCTATGGGAGATTTGCGATTAAAGGAGAAGTTAAGACTGTGTTTCTTGCCATGCAGTCCGTAGCAAGAGCAAATGCACCAGGGATTTACAAAGCACTGATGAAGTCTCTTGTATTTGAAAACATATCACTCCAGCAGATGCAACAGAAAATCGTCGGATTTGGTTGTGATGGTGCCAGTGTGAATACCGGCTCTGTGTCAGGTGTAATCACTCTTTTACAGACTAACATTTCTAAAGAGATCGTACTGGTGAAATGCCTTGCTCACAGATTGGAGCTGGCATTTAAAGATGCCATCAAAGGTATACATTTGTATACAAAATTGAACACTCTTCTTACTGAGCTTTTCAAGTTCTATCACACAAGCAGCCTACAGACAGAAAACCTGAAACAAACTTTCCGGGCTTTAGGATTACAGACAGCTTTGCCACATCGAGTGGGTGGAACCCGTTGGGTGTCACATGTCCTAGGAGCATTGATCCAAGTGTGGAAAGGGTATGCAGCATATGTGAAACATCTTGGCCAGGTAAATATTAATTTCAAATGTCATTAAAAACAAAGCAAAATAAACAAAATGTGTGTTGTTAAATACTGCAAAATCATAAAAATAATGTGCACCATGTTTAATCATGAATTTATTGAGAAGTGTGCATAGCAATTTAGCATAGAACTGAATAGTAATCTAATAAGTATTCTAATAAGTAATCTAATGAAGTAAAAAGTAATCTGATAAATATTTGTTTCTGTCTTTATTTGAAGGTGGCTTCAGAACATTCAAACAAGAAACAGCCAAAAGCCAAGCATCTTTCAATGCTGCTTTCATCAAAGGAGTTAGTGGTTTTTGGTAATTTTCTGACAGATGTGCTGACAGTTATTTCCACACTTTCACAACAACTCCAGAGAGATGAAACTGGGATATACCATTCCCATGAGCAGATCCAGGCCACAATAATGGTAGTCAAGAAATATAAGGAAAGGTCAGTGTGTTTTTGAAATTTTTATAATTCAGTAATGAAATAT
The DNA here is from genome assembly GCF_041260155.1 of Ptychodera flava. NCBI lineage: Eukaryota > Metazoa > Hemichordata > Enteropneusta > Ptychoderidae > Ptychodera > Ptychodera flava. Next base: position 1,050 of record NW_027248299.1, read on the forward strand.
ATAATAGCATTATCCATTGTCAACAGCTTGCTGCCTTGAAAAACTAATATGCTATGTAGTTGTAGTCTTGCAGTGTGATAATGGTGATGGTGTTTCTCTTTGCAGGGAAGGACCATATCTTCGTAGTGTTTTTGAAAAAGAGGAGTATAAAGGGTATACATTAAAAGGAACAGTCAACTTTGAAAGTGTTAGAATAAAGGTAGTGGATGCCATGGTAGGATGCCTAGAGAAGAGGTTTAGTGATATTGATATTGGTCTGCTGGCAGCTACAAAACTTGCAAACTTCTCAACATGGCCAACAGTATTCAATGAAAGCAATAAGGGTATGCTTAAGCTTAGTAAAAAATTTAATTATAAATCTGCATGGAATCAGCTGCATGGAATTAATTTTTAACCAACGCAACAATCACATAATTTACATCATTAAACTACAGAATTCTGTTTATTACAGATTTTGGTGATGAACATGTTGCCACACTTACAGACCACTTCAGCCAGACACTTCAACAACAAGGTGTTAACCCAGCAGTAGTTGAACTGGAATGGAATATACTGAGAAGCAGCTTGTACAACAAGTGAGTTATCTCCTTTTCAATCTGATTGTCAATAAATTTTTAAATAATTTCCATGACATCTCACTGAATTATCTTAAAGTATAACTGCTGCTGTTGCAATTGTTGCAGTAACCTACAGATAATTTTTTTTCAAGACAGCTGACTCTACTTTATTTTCATTTCCAGTCACACTGTAGCTGATCTCACTTGGCCAGCTGTAAATAAGATTCTGGGTAATGAGTGCAAAAATATTTTGGCCCTAGTAGACTTGGTGTTGTCATTGCCAGCCAGTTCAGCTGTATGTGAACGTGGGTTCAGCTTGATGAAGCAGACCAAAACAGAATATAGGAATAGGCTCCACACAAAAACCCTGAGTAACCTCTTGATGGTGAAGCTTCACACTAAAAATGAGAAGGAATATGACCCCACATCTGCCATTCACTACTGGAATACTGGAGGCCCCAAAAAGAGGAGGCACAATTTCATGGAAGACAGATCTAATCAGCTGAGTGATAGTTCAAACCAGGCTGGCAGCAGTGACCAGGCTGTTTTGGTTGAAGAGCAGGATGAAACAGGAGTTGCTATTGCTGACAAAGATAAAATGCTGTCTGACAGTGACTCTGACTGGAGTGACTACGGATCATGTTCAGAGATGGAAGAGGAGGATGATGTCCTTACACTGGAGGCAGCCTGTGAAGATTTGGGTTTTGAGGACTAGGACATTAATTGTCATTCTGGCTGTAAAAGAAAAGAGTTGAAAACAGTTGCTGCAATAAAAAGTTGTTATAAAATTATAAAGAAATTAATAGTTTGGTGTTATGATATTGCATCTTTTTTATTGTTCAGGGCCCCTGTATTTCCCTTCAAGTAAAATTCCGTATTATGCCCAGGACCAGTTGATTTCCTTTCGTGGCCAGTGAATTTTAAGTTACTGGCCCGCTGGCCGAGTACGATTTTGCATGAGTTTCAAACCACTGTTGAAGCGTGTGATAGAAAGTCTCCATTCCCACGTGACAGGTGTGTGACTCCCAAAGGTCTAAATTACAAGTGATAATACAAAATTCAAATGTAATAATTTAAAGGGTTCAGAATAGGTGAGGAAAACTTAAAAGATAGGAGAAGATGTGTCAGACACAAATATTGTGGTTGGGGTCTGTGTTGAGAAACTCTCCATTCCCACGTGACAGGTGTGTGACTCCCAAAGGTCTAAATTACAAGTGATAATACAAAATTGAAATGTAATAATTGAAAGGGGTTCAGAATAGGTGAGGAAAACTTAAAAGATAGGAGAAGATGTGTCAGACACACAATATTGTGGTTGGGGCTGTGTTGAGAAACTCTCCATTCCCACGTGACAGGTGAGTGACTCCCAAAGGTCTAAATTACAAGTGATAATACAAAATTCAAATGTAATGATTAAAAAGGGTTCAGAATAGGTGAGGAAAACTTAAAAGATAGAAGAAGATGTGTCAGACACAAAATATTGTGGTTGGAGCTGTGTTGAGAAACTCTCCATTCCCACGTGACAGGTGTGTGACTCCCAAAGGTCTAAATTACAAGTGATAATACAAAATTCAAATGTAATAATTGAAAGGGGTTCAGAATAGGTGAGGAAAGCTTAAAAGATAGGAGAAGATGTGTCAGACACAAAAGATTGTGGTTGGAGCTGTGTTGAGAAACTCTCCATTCCCACGTGACAGGTGAGTGACTCCCAAAGGTCTAAATTACAAGTGATAATACAAAATTCAAATGTAATGATTAAAAAGGGTTCAGAATAGGTGAGGAAAACTTAAAAGATAGGAGAAGATGTGTCAGACACAAAATATTGTGGTTGGAGCTGTGTTGAGAAACTCTCCATTCCCACGTGACAGGTGTGTGACTCCCAAAGGTCTAAATTACAAGTGATAGACAAAATTCAAATGTAATAATTGAAAGGGGTTCAGAATAGGTGAGGAAAACTTAAAAGATAGGAGAAGATGTGTCAGACACACAATATTGTGGTTGGGTCTGTGTTGAGAAACTCTCCATTCCCACGTGACAGGTGTGTGACTCCCAAAGGTCTAAATTACAAGTGATACACAAAATTCAAATGTAATAATTAAAAGGGTTCAGAATAGCTCAGGAAAGCTTAAAAGATAGGAGAAGATGTGTCAGACACAAAAGATTGTGGTTGGAGCTGTGTTGAGAAACTCTCCATTCCCACGTGACAGGTGAGTGACTCCCAAAGGCCTAAATTACAAGTGATAATACAAAATTCAAATGTAATAATTGAAAGGGGTTCAGAATAGGTGAGGAAAACTTAAAAGATAGGAGAAGATGTGTCAGACACAAAATATTGTGGTTGGAGCTGTGTTGAGAAACTCTCCATTCCCACGTGACAGGTGTGTGACTCCCAAAGGTCTAAATTACAAGTGATAATACAAAATTCAATGTAATGATTAAAAAGGGTTCAGAATAGGTGATGAAAACTTAAAAGATAGGAGAAGATGTGTCAGACACAAAATATTGTGGTTGGAGCTGTGTTGAGAAACTCTCCATTCCCACGTGACAGGTGTGTGACTCCCAAAGGTCTAAATTACAAGTGATAATACAAAATTCAAATGTAATAATTAAAAAGGGTTCAGAATAGGTGAGGAAAACTTAAAAGATAGGAGAAGATGTGTCAGACACAAAATATTGTGGTTGGGGCTGTGTTGAGAAACTCTCCATTCCCACGTGACAGGTGAGTGACTCCCAAAGGTCTAAATTACAAGTGATAATACAAAATTCAAATGTAATGATTAAAAAGGGTTCAGAATAGGTGAGGAAAACTTAAAAGATAGAAGAAGATGTGTCAGACACAAAATATTGTGGTTGGAGCTGTGTTGAGAAACTCTCCATTCCCACGTGACAGGTGTGTGACTCCCAAAGGTCTAAATTACAAGTGATAGAACAAAATTCAAATGTAATAATTGAAAGGGGTTCAGAATAGGTGAGGAAAACTTAAAAGATAGGAGAAGATGTGTCAGACACAAAAGATTGTGGTTGGAGCTGTGTTGAGAAACTCTCCATTCCCACGTGACAGGTGAGTGACTCCCAAAGGTCTAAATTACAAGTGATAATACAAAATTCAAATGTAATGATTAAAAAGGGTTCAGAATAGGTGAGGAAACTTAAAAGATAGGAGAAGATGTGTCAGACACAAAATATTGTGGTTGGGTCTGTGTTGAGAAACTCTCCATTCCCACGTGACAGGTGAGTGACTCCCAAAGGTCTAAATTACAAGTGATAATACAAAATTCAAATGTAATGATTAAAAAGGGTTCAGAATAGGTGAGGAAAACTTAAAAGATAGGAGAAGATGTGTCAGACACAAAATATTGTGGTTGGAGCTGTGTTGAGAAACTCTCCATTCCCACGTGACAGGTGTGTGACTCCCAAAGGTCTAAATTACAAGTGATAATACAAAATTCAAATGTAATGATTAAAAGGGGATCAGAATAGGTGAGGAAAGCTTAAAAGATAGAAGAAGATGTGTCAGACACAAAATATTGTGGTTGGAGCTGTGTTGAGAAACTCTCCATTCCCACGTGACAGGTGTGTGACTCCCAAAGGTCTAAATTACAAGTGATAATACAAAATTCAAATGTAATAATTGAAAGGGGTTCAGAATAGGTGAGGAAACTTAAAGATGAGAAGAAGATGTGTCAGACACAAAATTGTGGTTGGAGCTGTGTTGAGAAACTCTCCATTCCCACGTGACAGGTGTGTGACTCCCAAAGTCTAAATTACAAGTGATAAACAAAATTCAAATGTAATAATTGAAAGGGGTTCAGAATAGTGAGGAAAGCTTAAAAGATAGAAGAAGATGTGTCAGACACAAAAATTGTGGTTGGAGCTGTGTTAGAAACTCTCCATTCCCACGTGACAGGTGTGTGACTCCCAAAGGTCTAAATTACAAGTGATACACAAAATTCAAATGTAATAATTGAAAGGGGTTCAGAATAGGTGAGGAAAGCTTAAAAGATAGAGAAGATGTGTCAGACACAAATATTGTGGTTGGAGCTGTGTTGAGAAACTCTCCATTCCCACGTGACAGGTGAGTGACTCCCAAAGGTCTAAATTACAAGTGATAATACAAAATTCAAATGTAATATTAAAAAGGGTTCAGAATAGCTCAGGAAAACTTAAAGATAGGAAAGATGTGTCAGACACACAATATTGTGGTTGGGTCTGTGTTGAGAACTCTCCATTCCCACGTGACAGGTGTGTGACTCCCAAAGGTCTAAATTACAAGTGATACACAAAATTCAAATGTAATAATTAAAAAGGGTTCAGAATAGGTGAGGAAACTTAAAAGATAGGAGAAGATGTGTCAGACACAAAATATTGTGGTTGGAGCTGTGTTGAGAAACTCTCCATTCCCACGTGACAGGTGTGTGACTTCCAAAGGTCTAAATTACAAGTGATACCACAAAATTCAAATGTAATAATTGAAAGGGGTTCAGAATAGGTGAGGAAAGCTTAAAAGATAGAAGAAGATGTGTCAGACACAAAATATTGTGGTTGGAGCTGTGTTGAGAAACTCTCCATTCCCACGTGACAGGTGTGTGACTCCCAAAGGTCTAAATTACAAGTGATAGAACAAAATTCAAATGTAATAATTTAAAGGGGTTCAGAATAGGTGAGGAAAACTTAAAAGATAGGAGAAGATGTGTCAGACACAAAATATTGTGGTTGGAGCTGTGTTGAGAAACTCTCCATTCCCACGTGACAGGTGTGTGACTCCCAAAGGTCTAAATTTCAAGTGATAGAAAAAAATTCAAATGTAATAATTAAAATGGGTTCAGAATAGGTGAGGAAAGCTTAAAAGATAGGAGAAGATGTGTCAGACACACAATATTGTGGTTGGGTCTGTGTTGAGAAACTCTCCATTCCCACGTGACAGGTGTGTGACTCCCAAAGGTCTAAATTACAAGTGATACCACAAAATTCAAATGTAATAATTGAAAGGGGTTCAGAATAGGTGAGGAAAACTTAAAAGATAGGAGAAGATGTGTCAGACACAAAATATTGTGGTTGGAGCTGTGTTGAGAAACTCTCCATTCCCACGTGACAGGTGTGTGACTCCCAAAGGTCTAAATTACAAGTGATACCACAAAATTCAAATGTAATAATTGAAAGGGGTTCAGAATAGGTGAGGAAAACTTAAAAGATAGGAGAAGATGTGTCAGACACAAAATATTGTGGTTGGAGCTGTGTTGAGAAACTCTCCATTCCCACGTGACAGGTGAGTGACTCCCAAAGGTCTAAATTACAAGTGATAATACAAAATTCAAATGTAATGATTAAAAGGGGTTCAGAATAGGTGAGGAAAACTTAAAAGATAGGAGAAGATGTGTCAGACACAAAATATTGTGGTTGGAGCTGTGTTGAGAAACTCTCCATTCCCACGTGACAGGTGTGTGACTCCCAAAGGTCTAAATTACAAGTGATACAACAAAATTCAAATGTAATAATTAAAAGGGTTCAGAATAGGTGAGGAAACTTAAAAGATAGAGAAGATGTGTCAGACACAAAAGATTGTGGTTGGAGCTGTGTTGAGAAACTCTCCATTCCCACGTGACAGGTGTGTGACTCCCAAAGGTCTAATTACAAGTGATAGAACAAAATTCAAATATAATAATTAAAAGGGGTTCAGAATAGGTGAGGAAAACTTAAAAGATAGGAGAAGATGTGTCAGACACAAAATATTGTGGTTGGAGCTGTGTTGAGAAACTCTCCATTCCCACGTGACAGGTGTGTGACTCCCAAAGGTCTAAATTACAAGTGATAGAACAAAATTCAAATGTAATAATTGAAAGGGGTTCAGAATAGGTGAGGAAAACTTAAAAGATAGGAGAAGATGTGTCAGACACAAAATATTGTGGTTGGAGCTGTGTTGAGAAACTCTCCATTCCCACGTGACAGGTGAGTGACTCCCAAAGGTCTAAATTACAAGTGATAGAACAAAATTCAATGTAATAATTAAAATGGGTTCAGAATAGGTGAGGAAAACTTAAAAGATAGGAGAAGATGTGTCAGACACAAAATATTGTGGTTGGAGCTGTGTTGAGAAACTCTCCATTCCCACGTGACAGGTGAGTGACTCCCAAAGGTCTAAATTACAAGTGATAATACAAAATTCAAATGTAATGATTAAAAAGGGTTCAGAATAGGTGAGGAAAACTTAAAAGATAGGAGAAGATGTGTCAGACACAAAATATTGTGGTTGGAGCTGTGTTGAGAACTCTCCATTCCCACGTGACAGGTGTGACTCCCAAGGTCTAAATTACAAGTGATAATACAAAATTCAAATGTATGATTAAAAGGGTTCAGAATAGGTGAGGAAAACTTAAAAGATAGGAAAGATGTGTCAGACACAAAATATTGTGGTTGGAGCTGTGTTGAGAAACTCTCCATTCCCACGTGACAGGTGTGTGACTCCAAAGGTCTAAATTACAAGTGATAATACAAAATTCAAATGTAATGATTGAAAGGGGTTCAGAATAGGTGAGGAAAGCTTAAAAGATAGGAGAAGATGTGTCAGACACAAAATATTGTGGTTGGAGCTGTGTTGAGAAACTCTCCATTCCCACGTGACAGGTGAGTGACTCCCAAAGGTCTAAATTACAAGTGATAATACAAAATTGAAATGTAATAATTGAAAGGGGTTCAGAATAGGTGAGGAAAACTTAAAAGATAGGAGAAGATGTGTCAGACACAAAATATTGTGGTTGGAGCTGTGTTGAGAAACTCTCCATTCCCACGTGACAGGTGTGTGACTCCCAAAGGTCTAAATTACAAGTGATAATACAAAATTCAAATGTAATAATTGAAAGGGGTTCAGAATAGGTGAGGAAAGCTTAAAAGATAGGAGAAGATGTGTCAGACACAAATATTGTGGTTGGGTCTGTGTTTAGAAACTCTCCATTCCCACGTGACAGGTGAGTGACTCCCAAGGTCTAAATTACAAGTGATAATACAAAATTCAAATGTAATAATTGAAAGGGTTCAGAATAGGTGAGGAAAGCTTAAAAGATAGAAGATGTGTCAGACACAAAATATTGTGGTTGGAGCTGTGTATAGAAAGTCTCCATTCCCACGTGACAGGTGTGTGACTCCCAAAGGTCTAAATTACAAGTGATACACAAAATTCAAATGTAATAATTAAAAGGGTTCAGAATAGGTGAGGAAAACTTAAAAGATAGGAGAAGATGTGTCAGACACAAAAGATTGTGGTTGGAGCTGTGTTGAGAAACTCTCCATTCCCACGTGACAGGTGTGTGACTCCCAAAGGTCTAAATTACAAGTGATAGAACAAAATTCAAATGTAATATTGAAAGGGGTTCAGAATAGGTGAGGAAAACTTAAAAGATAGAAGAAGATGTGTCAGACACAAAATATTGTGGTTGGAGCTGTGTTGAGAAACTCTCCATTCCCACGTGACAGGTGTGTGACTCCCAAAGGTCTAAATTACAAGTGATAGAACAAAAGTCAAATGTAATAATTAAAAGTGGTTCAGAATAGGTGAGAAACTTAAAAGATAGGAGAAGATGTGTCAGACACACAATATTGTGGTTGGGTCTGTGTTGAGAAACTCTCCATTCCCACGTGACAGGTGAGTGACTCCCAAAGGTCTAAATTACAAGTGATACCACAAAATTCAAATGTAATAATTGAAAGGGTTCAGAATAGGTGAGGAAAACTTAAAAGATAGGAGAAGATGTGTCAGACACAAAATATTGTGGTTGGAGCTGTGTTGAGAAACTCTCCATTCCCACGTGACAAGTGTGTGACTCCCAAAGGTCTAAATTACAAGTGATACCACAAAATTCAAATGTAATAATTGAAAGGGGTTCAGAATAGGTGAGGAAAACTTAAAAGATAGGAGAAGATGTGTCAGACACAAAAGATTGTGGTTGGAGCTGTGTTGAGAAAGTCTCCATTCCCACGTGACAGGTGTGTGACTCCCAAAGGTCTAAATTACAAGTGATAAAACAAAATTCAAATGTAATAATTTAAAGGGGTCAGAATAGGTGAGGAAAACTTAAAAGATAGGAGAAGATGTGTCAGACACAAAATATTGTGGTTGGAGCTGTGTTGAGAAACTCTCCATTCCCACGTGACAGGTGAGTGACTCCCAAAGGTCTAAATTACAAGTGATAGAACAAAATTCAAATGTAATAATTAAAAGGGTTCAGAATAGGTGAGGAAAACTTAAAAGATAGGAGAAGATGTGTCAGACACAAAATATTGTGGTTGGAGCTGTGTTGAGAAACTCTCCATTCCCACGTGACAGGTGAGTGACTCCCAAAGGTCTAAATTACAAGTGATAACACAAAATTCAAATGTAATGATTGAAAGGGGTTCAGAATAGGTGAGGAAAACTTAAAAGATAGGAGAAGATGTGTCAGACACAAAATATTGTGGTTGGAGCTGTGTTGAGAAACTCTCCATTCCCACGTGACAGGTGTGTGACTCCCAAAGGTCTAAATTACAAGTGATAATACAAAATTCAAATGTAATGATTAAAAAGGGTTCAGAATAGGTGAGGAAAACTTAAAAGATAGGAGAAGATGTGTCAGACACAAAAGATTGTGGTTGGAGCTGTGTTGAGAAACTCTCCATTCCCACGTGACAGGTGTGTGACTCCCAAAGGTCTAAATTACAAGTGATACCACAAAATTCAAATGTAATAATTGAAAGGGGTTCAGAATAGGTGAGGAAAACTTAAAGATAGAGAAGATGTGTCAGACACAAAATATTGTGGTTGGAGCTGTGTTGAGAAACTCTCCATTCCCACGTGACAGGTGTGTGACTCCCAAAGGTCTAAATTACAAGTGATAGAACAAAAGTCAAATGTAATAATTTAAAGGGTTCAGAATAGCTCAGGAAAACTTAAAGATAGGAGAAGATGTGTCAGACACAAAATTGTGGTTGGAGCTGTGTTGAGAAACTCTCCATTCCCACGTGACAGGTGTGTGACTCCCAAAGGTCTAAATTACAAGTGATAGACAAAATTCAAATGTAATAATTAAAAAGGGTTCAGAATAGGTGAGGAAAACTTAAAAGATAGGAGAAGATGTGTCAGACACACAATATTGTGGTTGGGTCTGTGTTGAGAAACTCTCCATTCCCACGTCACAGGTGAGTGACTCCCAAAGGTCTAAATTACAAGTGATACACAAAATTCAAATGTAATGATTAAAGGGTTCAGAATAGGTGAGGAAAACTTAAAAGATAGGAGAGATGTGTCAGACACAAAAGATTGTGGTTGGAGCTGTGTTGAGAAAGTCTCCATTCCCACGTGACAGGTGTGTGACTCCCAAAGGTCTAAATTACAAGTGATAGAACAAAATTCAAATGTAATAATTAAAAGGGTTCAGAATAGGTCTAGGAAAACTTAAAAGATAGGAGAAGATGTGTCAGACACACAATATTGTGGTTGGGTCTGTGTTGAGAAACTCTCCATTCCCACGTGACAGGTGAGTGACTCCCAAAGGTCTAAATTACAAGTGATAATACAAAATTCCAATGTAATGATTAAAAAGGGTTCAGAATAGCTCAGGAAAACTTAAACGATAGGACAAGATGTGTCAGACACACATATTGTGGTTGGGTCTGTGTTGAGAAACTCTCCATTCCCACGTGACAGGTGAGTGACTCCAAAGGTCTAAATTACAAGTGATAATACAAAATTCAAATGTAATGATTAAAAGGGGTTCAGAATAGGTGAGGAAACTTAAAAGATAGAAAAGATGTGTCAGACACAAAATATTGTGGTTGGAGCTGTGTTGAGAAACTCTCCATTCCCACGTGACAGGTGTGTGACTCCAAAAGGTCTAAATTACAAGTGATAATACAAAATTCAAATGTAATGATTGAAAGGGGTTCAGAATAGGTGAGGAAAGCTTAAAAGATAGAAGAAGATGTGTCAGACACAAAAGATTGTGGTTGGAGCTGTGTTGAGAAACTCTCCATTCCCACGTGACAGGTGAGTGACTCCCAAAGGTCTAAATTACAAGTGATAATACAAAATTCAAATGTAATAATTGAAAGGGGTTCAGAATAGGTGAGGAAAGCTTAAAAGATAGAAGAAGATGTGTCAGACACAAAATATTGTGGTTGGAGCTGTGTTGAGAAACTCTCCATTCCCACGTGACAGGTGTGTGACTCCCAAAGGTCTAAATTACAAGTGATAATACAAAATTCAAATGTAATAATTGAAAGGGGTTCAGAATAGGTGAGGAAAGCTTAAAAGATAGGACAAGATGTGTCAGACACAAAAATTTGGTGTTGGGCTGTGTATAGAAACTCTCCATTCCCACGTGACAGGTGAGTGACTCCCAAAGGTCTAAATTACAAGTGATAATACAAAATTCAAATGTAATGATTAAAAAGGGTTCAGAATAGGTGAGGAAAGCTTAAAAGATAGAAGATGTGTCAGACACAAAATATTGTGGTTGGAGCTGTGTATAGAAAGTCTCCATTCCCACGTGACAGGTGTGTGACTCCCAAAGGTCTAAATTACAAGTGATACCACAAAATTCAAATGTAATAATTAAAAAGGGTTCAGAATAGGTGAGGAAAACTTAAAAGATAGGAGAAGATGTGTCAGACACAAAAGATTGTGGTTGGAGCTGTGTTGAGAAAGTCTCCATTCCCACGTGACAGGTGTGTGACTCCCAAAGGTCTAAATTACAAGTGATACCACAAAATTCAAATGTAATAATTGAAAGGGGTTCAGAATAGGTGAGGAAAGCTTAAAAGATAGAAGAAGATGTGTCAGACACAAAATATTGTGGTTGGAGCTGTGTTGAGAAACTCTCCATTCCCACGTGACAGGTGTGTGACTCCCAAAGGTCTAAATTACAAGTGATGAACAAAAGTCAAATGTAATAATTAAAATGGGTTCAGAATAGGTGAGGAAAACTTAAAAGATAGGAGAAGATGTGTCAGACACACAATATTGTGGTTGGGTCTGTGTTGAGAAACTCTCCATTCCCACGTACAGGTGAGTGACTCCCAAAGGCTAAATTACAAGTGATACCACAAAATTCGAAATGTAATAATTGAAAGGGTTCAGAATAGCTAGGAAAACTTAAAAGATAGGAGAAGATGTGTCAGACACAAAAGATTGTGTTTGGAGCTGTGTTGAGAAACTCTCCATTCCCACTGACAGGTGAGTGACTCCCAAAGGTCTAATTACAAGTGATACCAAAATTGAAATGTAATAATTGAAAGGGGTTCAGAATAGGTGAGGAAAACTTAAAAGATAGGAGAAGATGTGTCAGACACAAAAGATTGTGGTTGGAGCTGTGTTGAGAAAGTCTCCATTCCCACGTGACAGGTGTGTGTGACTCCCAAAGGTCTAAATTACAAGTGATAGAACAAAAGTCAAATGTAATATTTAAAAGGGTTCAGAATAGCTCAGGAAAACTTAAAAGATAGGAGAAGATGTGTCAGACACAAAATATTGTGGTTGGAGCTGTGTTGAGAAACTCTCCATTCCCACGTGACAGGTGTGTGACTCCCAAAGGTCTAAATTGCAAGTGATAGAACAAAATTCAAATGTAATAATTAAAATGGGTTCAGAATAGGTGAGGAAAACTTAAAAGATAGGAGAAGATGTGTCAGACACACAATATTGTGGTTGGGTCTGTGTTGAGAAACTCTCCATTCCCACGTGACAGGTGAGTGACTCCCAAAGGCCTAAATTACAAGTGATACCACAAAATTGAAATGTAATAATTGAAAGGGGTTCAGAATAGGTGAGGAAAACTTAAAAGATAGGAGAAGATGTGTCAGACACAAAATATTGTGGTTGGAGCTGTGTTGAGAAACTCTCCATTCCCACGTGACAGGTGTGTGACTCCCAAAGGTCTAAATTACAAGTGATAGAACAAAAGTCAAATGTAATAATTAAAAGGGTTCAGAATAGGTGAGGAAAACTTAAAAGATAGGAGAAGATGTGTCAGACACACAATATTGTGGTTGGGTCTGTGTTGAGAAACTCTCCATTCCCACGTGACAGGTGAGTGACTCCCAAAGGTCTAAATTACAAGTGATAATACAAAATTCAAATGTAATGATTAAAAAGGGTTCAGAATAGGTGAGGAAAACTTAAAAGATAGGACAAGATGTGTCAGACACAAAATATTGTGGTTGGAGCTGTGTTGAGAAACTCTCCATTCCCACGTGACAGGTGAGTGACTCCCAAAGGTCTAAATTACAAGTGATAATACAAAATTCAAATGTAATGATTGAAAGGGGTTCAGAATAGGTGAGGAAAACTTAAAAGATAGGAGAAGATGTGTCAGACACAAAATATTGTGGTTGGAGCTGTGTTGAGAAACTCTCCATTCCCACGTGACAGGTGTGTGACTCCCAAAGGTCTAAATTACAAGTGATAATACAAAATTCAAATGTAATGATTAAAAAGGGTTCAGAATAGGTGAGGAAAGCTTAAAAGATAGAAGAAGATGTGTCAGACACAAAAGATTGTGGTTGGAGCTGTGTTGAGAAACTCTCCATTCCCACGTGACAGGTGAGTGACTCCCAAAGGTCTAAATTACAAGTGATAATACAAAATTCAAATGTAATGATTAAAAGGGGATCAGAATAGGTGAGGAAAGCTTAAAGATAGAAGAAGATGTGTCAGACACAAAATATTGTGGTTGGAGCTGTGTTGAGAAACTCTCCATTCCCACGTGACAGGTGTGTGACTCCCAAAGGTCTAAATTACAAGTGATAGAACAAAAGTCAAATGTAATAATTAAAATGGGTTCAGAATAGATGATGAAAACTTAAAAGATAGGAGAAGATGTGTCAGACACACAATATTGTGGTTGGGTCTGTGTTGAGAAACTCTCCATTCCAACGTGACAGGTGAGTGACTCCCAAAGGTCGAAATTACAAGTGATAATACAAAATTCAAATGTAATAATTAAAAGGGTTCAGAATAGGTGAGGAAAACTTAAAAGATAGGAGAAGATGTGTCAGACACACAATATTGTGGTTGGGTCTGTGTTGAGAAACTCTCCATTCCCACGTGACAGGTGAGTGACTCCCAAAGGCTAAATTACAAGTGATACCACAAAATTGAAATGTAATAATTGAAAGGGTTCAGAATAGCTCAGGAAAACTTAAAAGATAGGAGAAGATGTGACAGACACAAAATATTGTGGTTGGAGCTGTGTTGAGAAACTCTCCATTCCCACGTGACAGGTGAGTGACTCCCAAAGGCCTAAATTACAAGTGATACCACAAAATTGAAATGTAATAATTGAAAAGGGGTTCAGAATAGGTGAGGAAACTTAAAAGATAGGAGAAGATGTGTCAGACACAAAAGATTGTGGTTGGAGCTGTGTTGAGAAATCTCCATTCCCACGTGACAGGTGTGTGACTCCCAAAGGTCTAAATTACAAGTGATAGAACAAAAGTCAAATGTAATAATTTAAAGGGGTTCAGAATAGTGAGGAAAGCTTAAAAGATAGAAGAAGATGTGTCAGACACAAAGATTGTGGTTGGAGCTGTGATGAGAAACTCTCCATTCCCACGTGACAGGTGTGTGACTCCAAAGGTCTAAATTACAAGTGATAGAACAAAAGTCAAATGTAATAATTAAAAGGGTTCAGAATAGGTGATGAAAACTTAAAAGATAGGAGAAGATGTGTCAGACACACATATTGTGGTTGGGTCTGTTGTGAGAAACTCTCCATTCCCACGTGACAGGTGAGTGACTCCCAAGGTCTAAATTACAAGTGATAATACAAAATTCAAATGTAATAATTAAAAGGGTTCAGAATAGGTGAGGAAAACTTAAAAGATAGGAGAAGATGTGTCAGACACAAAATATTGTGGTTGGAGCTGTGTTGAGAAACTCTCCATTCCCACGTGACAGGTGTGTGACTCCCAAAGGCCTAAATTACAAGTGATAATACAAAATTCAAATGTAATGATTAAAAGGGGTTCAGAATAGGTGAGGAAAGCTTAAAAGATAGGACAAGATGTGTCAGACACAAAATATTGTGGTTGGAGCTGTGTTGAGAAACTCTCCATTCCCACGTGACAGGTGAGTGACTCCCAAAGGTCTAAATTACAAGTGATAATACAAAATTGAAATGTAATAATTAAAAGGGGTTCAGAATAGGTGAGGAAAGCTTAAAAGTAGGAGAAGATGTGTCAGACACAAATATTGTGGTTGGAGCTGTGTATAGAAAGTCTCCATTCCCACGTGACAGGTGTGTGACCCAAAGGTCTAAATTACAAGTGATAGAACAAAATCAAATGTAATAATTTAAAAGGGTTCAGAATAGGTCAGAAAACTTAAAAGATAGGAGAAGATGTGTCAGACACACAATATTGTGGTTGGGTCTGTGTTGAGAAACTCTCCATTCCCATGTGACAGGTGAGTGACTCCCAAAGGTCGAAATTACAAGTGATAATACAAAATTCAAATGTAATGATTAAAAGGGTTCAGAATAGCTCAGGAAAACTTAAACGATAGGACAAGATGTGTCAGACACACAATATTGTGGTTGGGTCTGTGTTGAGAAACTCTCCATTCCCACGTGACAGGTGAGTGACTCCCAAAGGTCTAAATTACAAGTGATACCACAAAATTCAAATGTAATAATTGAAAGGGGTTCAGAATAGGTGAGGAAAACTTAAAAGATAGGAGAAGATGTGTCAGACACAAAAGATTGTGGTTGGAGCTGTGTTGAGAAACTCTCCATTCCCACGTGCAGGTGTGTGACTCCCAAAGGTCTAAATTACAAGTGATAGAACAAAAGTCAAATGTATATTAAAAGGGTTCAGAATAGTTAGGAAAACTTAAAGATAGGAGAAGATGTGTCAGACACACAATATTGTGGTTGGGTCTGTGTTGAGAAACTCTCCATTCCAACGTGACAGGTGAGTGACTCCCAAAGGTCGAAATTACAAGTGATAATACAAAATTCAAATGTAATATTAAAAGGGTTTCAGAATAGGTGAGGAAAACTTAAAAGATAGGAAAGATGTGTCAGACACAAAATATTGTGGTTGGAGCTGTGTTGAGAAACTCTCCATTCCCACGTGACAGGTGTGTGACTCCAAAGGTCTAAATTACAAGTGATAAACAAAATTCAAATGTAATGATTGAAAGGGGTTCAGAATAGGTGAGGAAAGCTTAAAAGATAGGAGAAGATGTGTCAGACACAAAAGATTGTGGTTGGAGCTGGTATAGAAACTCTCCATTCCCACGTGACAGGTGAGTGACTCCCAAAGGTCTAAATTGCAAGTGATAAACAAAATTCAAATGTAAGAATTTAAAGGGGTTCAGAATAGGTGAGGAAAGCTTAAAAGATAGGAGAAGATGTGTCAGACACAAAATATTGTGGTTGGAGCTGTGTATAGAAACTCTCCATTCCCACGTGACAGGTGAGTGACTCCCAAAGGTCTAAATTACAAGTGATACAACAAAATTCAAATGTAATAATTTAAAGGGGTTCAGAATAGGTGAGGAAAACTTAAAAGATAGGAGAAGATGTGTCAGACACAAAAGATTGTGGTTGGAGCTGTGTTGAGAAACTCTCCATTCCCACGTGACAGGTGAGTGACTCCCAAAGGTCTAAATTGCAAGTGATAGAACAAAATTCAAATGTAATAATTAAAGGGTTCAGAATAGTGAGGAAACTTAAAAGATAGGAGAAGATGTGTCAGTCACACAATATTGTGGTTGGGTCTGTGTTGACAAACTCTCCATTCCCACGTTACAGGTGAGTGACTCCCAAATGTCTAAATTACAAGTGATACCACAAAATTCAACTGTAATAATTGAAAGGGTTCAGAATAGCTCAGGAAATCTTAAAAGATAGGAGAAGATGTGTCAGACACAAAAGATTGTGGTTGGAGCTGTGTTGAGAAACTCTCCATTCCCACGTGACAGGTGTGTGACTCCCAAAGGTCGTAAATTACAAGTGATAGAACAAAAGTCAAATGTAATAATTTAAAGGGGTTCAGATAGGTCAGGAAAACTTAAAAGATAGGAGAAGATGTGTCAGACACACAATATTGTGGTTGGGTCTGTGTTGAGAAACTCTCCATTCCCACGTGACAGGTGAGTGACTCCCAAAGGTCTAAATTACAAGTGATAATACAAAATTCAAATGTAATGATTAAAAAGGGTTCAGAATAGGTGAGGAAACTTAAAAGATAGGAGAAGATGTGTCAGACACACAATATTGTGGTTGGGCTGTGTTGAGAAACTCTCCATTCCCACGTGACAGGTGAGTGACTCCCAAAGGTCTAAATTACAAGTGATACCACAAAATTCAAATGTAATAATTGAAAGGGGTTCAGAATAGGTGAGGAAAGCTTAAAAGATAGGAGAAGATGTGTCAGACACAAAATATTGTGGTTGGAGCTGTGTTGAGAAAGTCTCCATTCCCACGTGACAGGTGAGTGACTCCCAAAGGTCTAAATTACAAGTGATACCACAAAATTGAAATGTAATAATTGAAAGGGGTTCAGAATAGGCGAGGAAAACTTAAAAGATAGGAGAAGATGTGTCAGACACAAAAGATTGTGGTTGGAGCTGTGTTGAGAAAGTCTCCATTCCCACGTGACAGGTGTGTGACTCCCAAAGGTCTAAATTACAAGTGATACCACAAAATTCAAATGTAATAATTGAAAGGGGTTCAGAATAGGTGAGGAAAGCTTAAAAGATAGGAGAAGATGTGTCAGACACAAAATATTGTGGTTGGAGCTGTGTTGAGAAACTCTCCATTCCCACGTGACAGGTGTGTGACTCCCAAAGGTCTAAATTACAAGTGATAGAACAAAAGTCAAATGTAATAATTAAAATGGGTTCAGAATAGATGATGAAAACTTAAAAGATAGGAGAAGATGTGTCAGACACACAATATTGTGGTTGGGTCTGTGTTGAGAAACTCTCCATTCCCACGTGACAGGTGAGTGACTCCCAAAGGCCTAAATTACAAGTGATACCACAAAATTGAAATGTAATAATTGAAAGGGGTTCAGAATAGGTGAGGAAAACTTAAAAGATAGGACAAGATGTGTCAGACACAAAAGATTGTGGTTGGAGCTGTGTTGAGAAACTCTCCATTCCCACGTGACAGGTGAGTGACTCCCAAAGGCCTAAATTACAAGTGATAATACAAAATTGAAATGTAATAATTGAAAGGGGTTCAGAATAGGTGAGGAAAACTTAAAAGATAGGAGAAGATGTGTCAGACACAAAATATTGTGGTTGGAGCTGTGTTGAGAAACTCTCCATTCCCACGTGACAGGTGTGTGACTCCCAAAGGTCTAAATTACAAGTGATAATACAAAATTCAAATGTAATGATTAAAAAGGGTTCAGAATAGGTGAGGAAAACTTAAAAGATAGGAGAAGATGTGTCAGACACAAATATTGTGGTTGGAGCTGTGTTGAGAAACTCTCCATTCCCACGTGACAGGTGTGTGACTCCCAAAGGTCTAAATTACAAGTGATAATACAAAATTCAAATGTAATGATTAAAAAGGGTTCAGAATAGGTGAGGAAAACTTAAAAGATAGGAGAAGATGTGTCAGACACAAAAGATTGTGGTTGGAGCTGTGTTGAGAAACTCTCCATTCCCACGTGACAGGTGAGTGACTCCCAAAGGTCTAAATTACAAGTGATAATACAAAATTCAAATGTAATAATTGAAAGGGGTTCAGAATAGGTGAGGAAAGCTTAAAAGATAGGAGAAGATGTGTCAGACACAAAATATTGTGGTTGGAGCTGTGTTGAGAAAGTCTCCATTCCCACGTGACAGGTGAGTGACTCCCAAAGGTCTAAATTACAAGTGATAGAACAAAATTCAAATGTAATAATTAAAAGGGGTTCAGAATAGGTGAGGAAAACTTAAAAGATAGGAGAAGATGTGTCAGACACAAAAGATTGTGGTTGGAGCTGTGTTGAGAAACTCTCCATTCCCACGTGACAGGTGAGTGACTCCCAAAGGTCTAAATTACAAGTGATAGAACAAAATTCAAATGTAATAATTAAAAAAGGTTCAGAATAGGTGAGGAAAACTTAAAAGATAGGAGAAGATGTGTCAGACACACAATATTGTGGTTGGAGCTGTGTTGAGAAACTCTCCATTCCCACGTGACAGGTGAGTGACTCCCAAGGCCTAAATTACAAGTGATACCACAAAATTGAAATGTAATAATGAAAGGGTTCAGAATAGTCAGGAAAACTTAAAAGATAGGAGAAGATGTGCAGACACAAAAGATTGTGGTTGGAGCTGTGTTGAGAAGTCTCCATTCCCACGTGACAGGTGTGTGACTCCCAAAGGTCTAAATTACAAGTGATAGAACAAAATCAAATGTAATAATTAAAGGGTTCAGAATAGCTCAGGAAAACTTAAAAGATAGGAGAAGATGTGTCAGACACACAATATTGTGGTTGGGTCTGTGTTGAGAAACTCTCCATCCCAGTGACAGGTGAGTGACTCCCAAAGGTCTAAATTACAAGTGATAATACAAAATTCAAATGTAATGATTAAAAAGGGTTCAGAATAGGTCAGGAAAACTTAAAGATAGGAGAAGATGTGTCAGACACCACAATATTGTGGTTGGGTCTGTGTTGAGAAACTCTCCATTCCCACGTGACAGGTGAGTGACTCCCAAAGGTCTAAATTACAAGTGATAATACAAAATTCAAATGTAATAATTGAAAGGGGTTCAGAATAGGTGAGGAAAGCTTAAAAGATAGAGAAGATGTGTCAGACACAAAATATTGTGGTTGGAGCTGTGTATAGAAAGTCTCCATTCCCACGTGACAGGTGTGTGACTCCCAAAGGTCTAAATTACAAGTGATACCACAAAATTGAAATGTAATAATTAAAAGGGTTCAGAATAGTCGAGGAAACTTAAAAGATAGGAGAAGATGTGTCAGACACAAAAGATTGTGGTTGGAGCTGTGTTGAGAAACTCTCCATTCCCACGTGACAGGTGTGTGACTCCCAAAGGTCTAAATTACAAGTGATACCACAAAATTCAAATGTAATAATTGAAAGGGGTTCAGAATAGGTGAGGAAAGCTTAAAAGATAGAAGAAGATGTGTCAGACACAAAATATTGTGGTTGGAGCTGTGTTGAGAAACTCTCCATTCCCACGTGACAGGTGTGTGACTCCCAAAGGTCTAAATTACAAGTGATAGAACAAAAGTCAAATGTAATAATTAAAATGGGTTCAGAATAGATGATGAAAACTTAAAAGATAGGAGAAGATGTGTCAGACACACAATATTGTGGTTGGGTCTGTGTTGAGAAACTCTCCATTCCCACGTGACAGGTGAGTGACTCCCAAAGGCCTAAATTACAAGTGATACCACAAAATTGAAATGTAATAATTGAAAGGGTTCAGAATAGCTCAGGAAAACTTAAAAGATAGACAAGATGTGACAGACACAAAAGATTGTGTTTGGAGCTGTGTTGAGAAACTCTCCATTCCCACGTGACAGGTGAGTGACTCCCAAAGGCCTAAATTACAAGTGATACCACAAATTCAAATGTAATATTGAAAGGGTTCAGAATAGGCGAGGAAAACTTAAAGATAGGAGAAGATGTGTCAGACACAAAAGATTGTGGTTGGAGCTGTGTTGAGAAAGTCTCCATTCCCACGTGACAGGTGTGTGACTCCCAAAGGTTATAATTACAAGTGATAGAACAAAAGTCAAATGTAATAATTAAAGGGGTTCAGAATAGCTCAGGAAAACTTAAAAGATAGGAGAAGATGTGTCACACACAAAGATTGTGGTTGGAGCTGTGTTGAGAAACTCTCCATTCCCACGTGACAGGTGTGTGACTCCCAAAG
The DNA here is from genome assembly GCF_041260155.1 of Ptychodera flava. NCBI lineage: Eukaryota > Metazoa > Hemichordata > Enteropneusta > Ptychoderidae > Ptychodera > Ptychodera flava. The sequence continues at coordinate 21,481 of NW_027248299.1, forward strand.
GTCTAAATTGCAAGTGATAGAACAAAATTCAAATGTAATAATTAAAAGGGTTCAGAATAGGTGAGGAAAACTTAAAAGATAGGAGAAGATGTGTCAGACACACAATATTGTGGTTGGGTCTGTGTTGAAAACTCTCCTTTCCCACGTCACAGGTGAGTGACTCCCAAAGGCCTAAATTACAAGTGATACCACAAAATTGAAGTAATGATTGAAAGGGTTCAGAATAGGTGAGGAAAACTTAAAAGATAGGAGATGATGTGTCAGACACAAAAGATTGTGGTTGGAGCTGTGTTGAGAAAGTCTCCATTCCCACGTGACAGGTGTGTGACTCCCAAAGGTCTAAATTACAAGTGATAGAACAAAAGTCAAATGTAATAATTTAAAGGGGTTCAGAATAGCTCAGGAAAACTTAAAATATAGGAAGATGTGTCAGACACACATATTGTGGTTGGGCTGTGTTGAGAAACTCTCCATTCCCAGTGACAGGTGAGTGACTCCCAAAGGTCTAAATTACAAGTGATAATACAAAATTCAAATGTAATGATTAAAAAGGGTTCAGAATAGGTCAGGAAAACTTAAAAGATAGGACAAGATGTGTCAGACACACAATATTGTGTTGGGTTGTGTATAGAAACTCTCCATTCCCACGTGACAGGTGTGTGACTCCCAAAGGTCTAAATTACAAGTGATAGAACAAAAGTCAAATGTAATAATTTAAAGGGGTTCAGAATAGCTCAGGAAAACTTAAAAGATAGGAGAAGATGTGTCAGACACAAAAGATTGTGGTTGGAGCTGTGTTGAGAAACTCTCCATTCCCACGTGACAGGTGTGTGACTCCCAAAGGTCTAAATTACAAGTGATAATACAAAATTCAAATGTAATGATTAAAAAGGGTTCAGAATAGGTGAGAAAAGCTTAAAAGATAGGAGAAGATGTGTCAGACACAAAAGATTGTGGTTGGAGCTGTGTTGAGAAACTCTCCATTCCCACGTGACAGGTGAGTGACTCCCAAAGGTCTAAATTACAAGTGATAATACAAAATTCAAATGTAATGATTAAAAGGGTTCAGAATAGGTGAGGAAAGCTTAAAAGATAGAAGAAGATGTGTCAGACACAAAAGATTGTGGTTGGAGCTGTGTTGAGAAACTCTCCATTCCCACGTGACAGGTGTGTGACTCCCAAAGGTCTAAATTACAAGTGATAGAACAAAAGTCAAATGTAATAATTAAAATGGGTTCAGAATAGATGATGAAAACTTAAAAGATAGGAGAAGATGTGTCAGACACACAATATTGTGGTTGGGTCTGTGTTGAGAAACTCTCCATTCCAACGTGACAGGTGAGTGACTCCCAAAGGTCGAAATTACAAGTGATAATACAAAATTCAATGTAATAATAAAAGGGTTCAGAATAGGTGAGGAAAACTTAAAAGATAGGAGAAGATGTGTCAGACACACAATATTGTGGTTGGGTCTGTGTTGAGAACTCTCCATTCCCACGTCACAGGTGAGTGACTCCCAAGGCCTAAATTACAAGTGATACCACAAAATTGAAATGTAATAATTGAAAGGGTTCAGAATAGCTCAGGAAAACTTAAAAGATAGGACAAGATGTGTCAGACACAAAATATTGTGGTTGGAGCTGTGTTGAGAAACTCTCCATTCCCACATGACAGGTGAGTGACTCCCAAAGGCCTAAATTACAAGTGATACCACAAAATTGAAATGTAATAATTGAAAAGGGTTCAGAATAGGTGAGGAAAACTTAAAAGATAGGAGAAGATGTGTCAGACACAAAAGATTGTGGTTGGAGCTGTGTTGAGAAAGTCTCCATTCCCACGTGACAGGTGTGTGACTCCCAAAGGTCTAAATTACAAGTGATAGAACAAAATTCAAATGTAATAATTAAAAAGGGTTCAGAATAGGTGAGGAAAGCTTAAAAGATAGGAGAAGATGTGTCAGACACAAAAGATTGTGGTTGGAGCTGTGTGAGAAACTCTCCATTCCCACGTGACAGGTGTGTGACTCCCAAAGGTCTAAATTACAGTGATAGAACAAAAGTCAAATGTAATAATTTAAAGGGGTTCAGAATAGGTGAGAAAACTTAAAAGATAGGAGAAGATGTGTCAGACACAAAAGATTGTGTTGGAGCTGTGTTGAGAAACTCTCCATTCCCACGTGACAGGTGAGTGACTCCCAAAGGTCTAAATTGCAAATGATAGAACAAAATTCAAATGTAATAATTCAAAAGGGTTCAGAATAGGTGAGGAAACTTAAAAGATAGGAGAAGATGTGTCAGACACACAATATTGTGGTTGGGTCTGTGTTGAGAAACTCTCCATTCCCACGTGACAGGTGAGTGACTCCCAAAGGCCTAAATTACAAGTGATACCACAAAATTGAAATGTAATAACTGAAAGGGCTTCAGAATAGCTCAGGAAACTTAAAAGATAGGACAAGATGTGACAGACACAAAAGATTGTGGTTGGAGCTGTGTTGAGAAAGTCTCCATTCCCACGTGACAGGTGTGTGACTCCCAAAGGTGTAAATTACAAGTGATAGAACAAAAGTCAAATGTAATAATTTAAAGGGGTTCAGAATAGCTCAGGAAAACTTAAAAGATAGGACAAGATGTGTCAGACACACAATATTGTGGTTGGGTCTGTGTTGAGAAACTCTCCATTCCCACGTCACAGGTGAGTGACTCCCAAAGGCCTAAATTACAAGTGATACCACAAAATTGAAATGTAATGATTGAAAGTGTTCAGAATAGGTGAGGAAAACTTAAAAGATAGGAGAGATGTGTCAGACACAAAAGATTGTGGTTGGAGCTGTGTTGAGAAAGTCTCCATTCCCACGTGACAGGTGTGTGACTCCCAATGGTCTAATTACAAGTGATAATACAAAATTCAAATGTAATGATTAAAAAGGGTTCAGAATAGCTCAGGAAAACTTAAAAGATAGGAGAAGATGTGTCAGACACACAATATTGTGGTTGGGTCTGTGTTGAGAAACTCTCCATTCCCATGTACAGGTGAGTGACTCCCAAAGGCCTAAATTACAAGTGATAACACAAAATTGAAATGTAATAATTAAAAGTGTTCAGAATAGTGAGGAAAACTTAAAAGATAGGAGAAGATGTGTCAGACACACAATATTGTGGTTGGGTCTGTGTTGAGAAACTCTCCATTCCCACGTGACAGGTGAGTGACTCCCAATGATCTAAATTGCAAGTGATAGAACAAATTCAAATGTAATAATTAAAAAGGGTTCAGAATAGTGAGGAAAACTTAAAAGATAGGAGAAGATGTGTCAGACACACAATATTGTGGTTGGGTCTGTGTTGAGAAACTCTCCATTCCCATGTCACAGGTGAGTGACTCCCAAAGGCCTAAATTACAAGTGATACCACAAAATTGAAATGTAATAATTGAAAGGGTTCAGAATAGCTCAGGAAAACTTAAAAGATAGGAGAAGATGTGTCAGACACACAAAAGATTGTGGTTGGAGCTGTGTTGAGAAACTCTCCATTCCCACGTGACAGGTGTGAGCTCCCAAAGGTCTAAATTGCAAGTGATAGAACAAAATTCAAATGTAATAATTAAAAGGTTCAGAATAGGTGAGGAAAACTTAAAAGATAGGAGAAGATGTGTCAGACACACAATATTGTGGTTGGGTCTGTGTTGAGAAACTCTCCATTCCCACGTCACAGGTGAGTGACTCCCAAAGGCCTAAATTACAAGTGATAATACAAAATTGAAATGTAATGATTGAAAGGGGTTCAGAATAGGTGAGGAAAACTTAAAAGATAGGAGAAGATGTGTCAGACACAAAAGATTGTGGTTGGAGCTGTGTTGAGAAAGTCTCCATTCCCACGTGACAGGTGTGTGACTCCCAAAGGTCTAAATTACAAGTGATAGAACAAAAGTCAAATGTAATAATTTAAAGGGTTCAGAATAGCTCAGGAAAACTTAAAATATAGGAGAAGATGTGTCAGACACACAATATTGTGGTTGGGTCTGTGTTGAGAAACTCTCCATTCCCACGTGACAGGTGAGTGACTCCCAAAGGTCTAAATTACAAGTGATAAACAAAATTCAAATGTAATGATTAAAAAGGGTTCAGAATAGCTCAGGAAAACTTAAAGATAGGACAAGATGTGTCAGACACACAATATTGTGGTTGGGTCTGTGTTGAGAAACTCTCCATTCCCACGTCACGTGAGTGACTCCCAAAGGTCTAAATTACAAGTGATAATCAAAATTCAAATGTAATGATTAAAAGGGTTCAGAATAGCTCAGGAAACTTAAAAGATAGGAAAAGATGTGTCAGACACAAAATATTGTGGTTGGAGCTGTGTTGAGAAACTCTCCATTCCCACGTGACAGGTGTGTGACTCCCAAAGGCCTAAATTACAAGTGATAATACAAAATTCAAATGTAATGATTAAAAAGGGTTCAGAATAGGTGAGGAAAACTTAAAAGATAGGAGAAGATGTGTCAGACACAAAAGATTGTGGTTGGAGCTGTGTTGAGAAACTCTCCATTCCCACGTGACAGGTGAGTGACTCCCAAAGGTCTAAATTACAAGTGATAATACAAAATTCAAATGTAATGATTAAAAAGGGTTCAGAATAGGTGAGGAAAACTTAAAAGATAGAAGAAGATGTGTCAGACACAAAATATTGTGGTTGGAGCTGTGTTGAGAAACTCTCCATTCCCACGTGACAGGTGTGTGACTCCCAAAGGTCTAAATTACAAGTGATAGAACAAAAGTCAATGTAATAATTAAAGGGGTTCAGAATAGCTCAGGAAAACTTAAAAGATAGGAGAAGATGTGTCAGACACACAATATTGTGGTTGGGTCTGTGTTGAGAAACTCTCCATTCCCACGTGACAGGTGAGTGACTCCCAAAGGTCTAAATTACAAGTGATAAACAAAATTCAAATGTAATGATTAAAAGGGTTCAGAATAGGTGAGGAAACTTAAAAGATAGGAGAAGATGTGTCAGACACAAAATATTGTGGTTGGAGCTGTGTTGAGAAACTCTCCATTCCCACGTGACAGGTGAGTGACTCCCAAAGGCCTAAATTACAAGTGATAGAACAAAAGTCAAATGTAATAATTAAAATGGGTTCAGAATAGGTGAGGAAAACTTAAAAGATAGGAGAAGATGTGTCAGACACACAATATTGTGGTTGGGTCTGTGTTGAGAAACTCTCCATTCCCACGTGACAGGTGAGTGACTCCCAAAGGCCTAAATTACAAGTGATACCACAAAATTGAAATGTAATGATTGAAAGGGTTCAGAATAGGTGAGGAAAACTTAAAGATAGGAGATGATGTGTCAGACACAAAAGATTGTGGTTGGAGCTGTGTTGAGAAACTCTCCATTCCCACGTGACAGGTGTGTGACTCCCAAAGGCCTAAATTACAAGTGATAATACAAAATTCAAATGTAATGATTAAAAAGGGTTCAGAATAGGTGAGGAAAACTTAAAAGATAGGAGAAGATGTGTCAGACACAAAATATTGTGGTTGGAGCTGTGTTGAGAAACTCTCCATTCCCACGTGACAGGTGAGTGACTCCCAAAGGCCTAAATTACAAGTGATAATACAAAATTCAAATGTAATGATTAAAAAGGGTTCAGAATAGGTGAGGAAAACTTAAAAGATAGGACAAGATGTGTCAGACACAAAATATTGTGGTTGGAGCTGTGTTGAGAAAGTCTCCATTCCCACGTGACAGCTGTGTGACTCCCAAGGTCTAATTTACAAGTGATACCACAAATTCAAATGTAATAATTGAAAGGGGTTCAGAATAGGTGAGGAAAGCTTAAAAGATAGAAGAAGATGTGTCAGACACAAAATATTGTGGTTGGAGCTGTGTTGAGAAACTCTCCATTCCCACGTGACAGGTGTGTGACTCCCAAAGGTCTAAATTACAAGTGATAGAACAAAAGTCAAATGTAATAATTAAAATGGGTTCAGAATAGATGAGGAAACTTAAAAGATAGAAGAGGATGTGTCAGACACAAAAGATTGTGGTTGGGTCTGTGTTGAGAAACTCTCCATTCCCACGTGACAGGTGAGTGACTCCCAATGTCTAAATTGCAAGTGATAGAACAAAATTCAAATGTAATAATTGAAAGGGGTTCAGAATAGGTGAGGAAAACTTAAAAGATAGGAGAAGATGTGTCAGACACACAATATTGTGGTTGGGTCTGTGTTGAGAAACTCTCCATTCCCACGTCACAGGTGAGTGACTCCCAAAGACCTAAATTACAAGTGATTCCACAAATTGAAATGTAATAATTGAAAGGGTTCAGAATAGCTCAGGAAAACTTAAAAGATAGGAGAAGATGTGTCAGACACACAATATTGTGTTTGGAGCTGTGTTGAGAAATCTCATTCCCACGTGACAGGTGAGTGACTCCCAAAGGCCTAAATTACAAGTGATACCACAAAATTGAAATGTAATAATTGAAAGGGTTCAGAATAGCTCAGGAAACTTAAAAGATAGGACAAGATGTGTCAGACACAAAGATTGTGGTTGGAGCTGTGTTGAGAAAGTCTCCATTCCCAGGAACAGGTGTGTGACTCCCAAAGGTGTAAATTACAAGTGAATAGAACAAAAGTCAAATGTAATAATTAAAAGGGTTCAGAATAGCTCAGGAAAACTTAAAAGATAGGACAAGATGTGTCAGACACACAATATTGTGGTTGGGTCTGTGTTGGAAACTCTCCATTCCCACGTCACAGGTGAGTGACTCCCAAAGGCCTAAATTACAAGTGATACCACAAAATTGCAATGTAATGATTGAAAGTTTCAGAATAGGTGAGGAAAACTTAAAAGATAGGAGATGATGTGTCAGACACAAAAGATTGTGGTTGGAGCTGTGTTGAGAAAGTCTCCATTCCCACGTGACAGGTGTGTGACTCCCAATGTCTAAATTACAAGTGATAATACAAAATTCAAATGTAATGATTAAAAAGGGTTCAGAATAGCTCAGGAAAACTTAAAGATAGGAGAAGATGTGTCAGACACAAAAGATTGTGGTTGGAGCTGTGTTGAGAAACTCTCCATTCCCACGTGACAGGTGAGTGACTCCCAAAGGTTGAAATTACAAGTGATAATACAAAATTCAAATGTAATAATTAAAAGGGTTCAGAATAGGTGAGGAAAACTTAAAAGATAGGAGAAGATGTGTCAGACACACAATATTGTGGTTGGGTCTGTGTTGAGAAACTCTCCATTCCCACGTGACAGGTGAGTGACTCCCAAAGGCCTAAATTACAAGTGATACCACAAAATTGAAATGTAATGATTGAAAGTGTTCAGAATAGGTGAGGAAAACTTAAAAGATAGGAGAAGATGTGTCAGACACAAAAGATTGTGGTTGGAGCTGTGTTGAGAAACTCTCCATTCCCACGTGACAGGTGTGTGACTCCCAAAGGCCTAAATTACAAGTGATAATACAAAATTCAAATGTAATGATTAAAAAGGGTTCAGAATAGGTGAGGAAAACTTAAAAGATAGGAGAAGATGTGTCAGACACAAAATATTGTGGTTGGAGCTGTGTTGAGAAACTCTCCATTCCCACGTGACAGGTGAGTGACTCCCAAAGGCCTAAATTACAAGTGATAATACAAAATTCAAATGTAATGATTAAAAAGGGTTCAGAATAGGTCAGGAAAACTTAAAAGATAGGAGAAGATGTGTCAGACACAAAAGATTGTGGTTGGAGCTGTGTTGAGAAATCTCCATTCCAACGTGACAGTGTGTGACTCCCAAAGGTCTAAATTACAAGTGATAATACAAAATTCAAATGTAATGATTAAAAGGGGATCAGAATAGGTGAGGAAAGCTTAAAAGATAGAAGAAGATGTGTCAGACACAAAATATTGTGGTTGGAGCTGTGTTGAGAAACTCTCCATTCCCACGTGACAGGTGTGTGACTCCCAAAGGTCTAAATTACAAGTGATAGAACAAAAGTCAAATGTAATAATTAAAATGGGTTCAGAATAGATGATGAAAACTTAAAAGATAGGAGAAGATGTGTCAGACACACAATATTGTGGTTGGGTCTGTGTTGAGAAACTCTCCATTCCAACGTGACAGGTGAGTGACTCCCAAGGTCTAAATTACAAGTGATAGAACAAAATTCAAATGTAATAATTAAAAAGGGTTCAGAATAGATGAGGAAAACTTAAAAGATAGGAGAAGATGTGTCAGACACACAATATTGTGGTTGGGTCTGTGTTGAGAAACTCTCCATTCCCATGTCACAGGTGAGTGACTCCCAAAGGCCTAAATTACAAGTGATACCACAAAATTGAAATGTAATAATTGAAAGGGTTCAGAATAGCTCAGGAAAACTTAAAAGATAGGAGAAGATGTGTCAGACACAAAAGATTGTGGTTGGAGCTGTGTTGTGAAACTCTCCATTCCCCGTGACAGGTGTGTGACCTCCAAAGGTCTAAATTACAAGTGATAGAACAAAATTCAAATGTATAATTAAAAGGGTTCAGAATAGGTAGGGGTTCAGAATAGGTGAGGAAAACTTAAAAGATAGGAGAAGATGTGTCAGACACACAATATTGTGGTTGGGTCTGTGTTGAGAAACTCTCCATTCCCACGCCACAGGTGAGTGACTCCCAAAGGCCTAAATTACAAGTGATACCACAAAATTGAAATGTAATGATTGAAAGGGGTTCAGAATAGGTGAGGAAAACTTAAAAGATAGGAGATGATGTGTCAGACACAAATATTGTGGTTGGAGCTGTGTTGAGAAAGTCTCCATTCCCACGTGACAGGTGTGTGACTCCCAAAGGTCTAAATTACAAGTGATAGAACAAAAGTCAAATGTAATAATTTAAAGGGTTCAGAATAGCTCAGGAAAACTTAAAATATAGGAGAAGATGTGTCAGACACACAATATTGTGGTTGGGTCTGTGTTGAGAAACTCTCCATTCCCACGTGACAGGTGAGTGACTCCCAAAGGTCTAAATTACAAGTGATAAACAAAATTCAAATGTAATGATTAAAAAGGGTTCAGAATAGCTCAGGAAAACTTAAAAGATAGGAAAGATGTGTCAGACACAAAATATTGTGGTTGGAGCTGTGTTGAGAAAGTCTCCATTCCCACGTGACAGCTGTGTGACTCCCAAAGGTCTAATTACAAGTGATACCACAAAATTTAAATGTAATAATTGTAAGGGGTTCAGAATAGGTGAGGAAACTTAAAAGATAGAAGAAGATGTGTCAGACACAAAATATTGTGGTTGGAGCTGTGTTGAGAAACTCTCCATTCCCACGTGACAGGTGTGTGACTCCCAAAGGTCTAAATTACAGTGATAGAACAAAGTCAAATGTAATAATTAAAAGGGTTCAGAATAGATATGAAAACTTAAAAGATAGGAGAGGATGTGTCAGACACAAAAGATTGTGGTTGGGTCTGTGTTGAGAAACTCTCCATTCCCACGTGACAGGTGAGTGACTCCCAAAGGTCTAAATTGCAAGTGATAGAACAAAATTCAAATGTAATAATTAAAAGGGTTCAGAATAGGTGAGGAAAACTTAAAAGATAGGAGAAGATGTGTCAGACACACAATATTGTGGTTGGGTCTGTGTTGAGAAACTCTCCATTCCCACGTCACAGGTGAGTGACTCCCAAAGGCCTAAATTACAAGTGATTCCACAAAATTGAAATGTAATAATTGAAAGGGTTCAGAATAGCTCAGGAAAACTTAAAAGATAGGACAAGATGTGTCAGACACAACAATATTGTGTTTGGAGCTGTGTTGAGAAAGTCTCCATTCCCACGTGACAGGTGAGTGACTCCCAAAGGCCTAAATTACAAGTGATACACAAAATTGAAATGTAATATTGAAAGGGGTTCAGAATAGCTCAGGAAACTTAAAAGATAGGAGAAGATGTGTCAGACACAAAAGATTGTGGTTGGAGCTGTGTTGAGAAAGTCTCCATTCCCAGGATACAGGTGTGTGACTCCCAAAGGTCTAAATTACAAGTGATAGAACAAAATCAAATGTAATAATTAAAGGGGTTCAGAATAGCTCAGGAAAACTTAAAAGATAGGAGAAGATGTGTCAGACACACAATATTGTGGTTGGGTCTGTGTTGAGAAACTCTCCATTCCCACGTGACAGGTGAGTGACTCCCAAAGGCCTAAATTACAAGTGATACCACAAAATTGAAATGTAATGATTGAAAGGGGTTCAGAATAGGTGAGGAAAACTTAAAAGATAGGAGAAGATGTGTCAGACACAAAATATTGTGGTTGGAGCTGTGTTGAGAAACTCTCCATTCCCACGTGACAGGTGAGTGACTCCCAAAGGTCTAAATTACAAGTGATAATACAAAATTCAAATGTAATGATTAAAAAGGGTTCAGAAAAGGTAAGGAAAACTTAAAAGATAGGAGAAGATGTGTCAGACACAAAAGATTGTGGTTGGAGCTGTGTTGAGAAACTCTCCATTCCCACGTGACAGGTGTGTGACTCCCAAAGGCCTAAATTACAAGTGATAATACAAAATTCAAATGTAATAATTAAAAAGGGTTCAGAATAGGTGAGGAAAACTTAAAAGATAGGAGAAGATGTGTCAGACACACAATATTGTGGTTGGGGCTGTGTTGAGAAAGTCTCCATTCCCACATGACAGGTGAGTGACTCCCAAAGGCCTAAATTACAAGTGATACCACAAAATTGAAATGTAATAATTGAAAGGGGTTCAGAATAGGTGAGGAAAACTTAAAAGATAGGACAAGATGTGTCAGACACAAAAGATTGTGGTTGGAGCTGTGTTGAGAAACTCTCCATTCCCACGTGACAGGTGAGTGACTCCCAAAGGTCTAAATTACAAGTGATAATACAAAATTCAAATGTAATGATTTAAAAGGGTTCAGAAAAGGTGAGGAAAACTTAAAAGATAGGAGAAGATGTGTCAGACACACAATATTGTGGTTGGGGCTGTGTTGAGAAAGTCTCCATTCCCACGTGACAGGTGAGTGACTCCCAAAGGCCTAAATTACAAGTGATAATACAAAATTCAAATGTAATGATTAAAAAGGGTTCAGAATAGGTGAGGAAAACTTAAAAGATAGAAGAAGATGTGTCAGACTCAAAAGATTGTGGTTGGAGCTGTGTTGAGAAACTCTCCATTCCCACGTGACAGGTGTGTGACTCCCAAAGGTCTAAATTACAAGTGATACCACAAAATTCAAATGTAATAATTAGAAAGGGTTCAGAATAGGTGAGGAAAACTTAAAAGATAGGAGAAGATGTGTCAGACACAAAATATTGTGGTTGGAGCTGTGTTGAGAAACTCTCCATTCCCACGTGACAGGTGTGTGACTCCCAAAGGTCTAAATTACAAGTGATAGAACAAAATCAAATGTAATAATTAAAAAGGGTTCAGAATAGCTCAGGAAAACTTAAAAGATAGGAGAAGATGTGTCAGACACACAATATTGTGGTTGGGTCTGTGTTGAGAAACTCTCCATTCCCACGTGACAGGTGAGTGACTCCCAATGTCTAAATTGCAAGTGATAGAACAAAATTCAAATGTAATAATTAAAAGGGTTCAGAATAGGTGAGGAAAACTTAAAAGATAGGAGAAGATGTGTCAGACACACAATATTGTGGTTGGGTCTGTGTTGAGAAACTCTCCATTCCCACGTGACAGGTGAGTGACTCCCAAAGGCTCTAAATTACAGTGATACCACAAAATTGAAATGTAATAATTGAAAGGGGTTCAGAATAGCTCAGGAAAACTTAAAAGATAGGAGAAGATGTGTCAGACACACAAAAGATTGTGGTTGGAGCTGTGTTGAGAAACTCTCCATTCCCACGTGACAGGTGTGTGACTCCCAAAGGTCTAAATTACAAGTGATAGAACAAAATTCAAATGTAATAATTAAAAGGGGTTCAGAATAGGTGAGGAAAACTTAAAAGATAGGAGAAGATGTGTCAGACACACAATATTGTGGTTGGGTCTGTGTTGAGAAACTCTCCATTCCCACGTGACAGGTGAGTGACTCCCAAAGGCCTAAATTACAAGTGATACCACAAAATTGAAATGTAATGATTGAAAGGGGTTCAGAATAGGTGAGGAAAACTTAAAAGATAGGAGAAGATGTGTCAGACACAAAATATTGTGGTTGGAGCTGTGTTGAGAAACTCTCCATTCCCACGTGACAGGTGTGTGACTCCCAAAGGTCTAAATTACAAGTGATAGAACAAAAGTCAAATGTAATAATTAAAATGGGTTCAGAATAGATGATGAAAACTTAAAAGATAGGAGAAGATGTGTCAGACACACAATATTGTGGTTGGGTCTGTGTTGAGAAACTCTCCATTCCCACGTGACAGGTGAGTGACTCCCAAAGGTCGAAATTACAAGTGATAATACAAAATTCAAATGTAATGATTAAAAAGGGTTCAGAATAGGTGAGGAAAACTTAAAAGATAGGACAAGATGTGTCAGACACAAAAGATTGTGGTTGGAGCTGTGTTGAGAAACTCTCCATTCCCACGTGACAGGTGAGTGACTCCCAAAGGTCTAAATTACAAGTGATAATACAAAATTCAAATGTAATGATTAAAAAGGGTTCAGAATAGGTGAGGAAAACTTAAAAGATAGGAGAAGATGTGTCAGACACAAAATATTGTGGTTGGAGCTGTGTTGAGAAACTCTCCATTCCCACGTGACAGGTGAGTGACTCCCAAAGGTCTAAATTACAAGTGATAATACAAAATTCAAATGTAATGATTGAAAGGGGTTCAGAATAGGTGAGGAAAGCTTAAAAGATAGAAGAAGATGTGTCAGACACAAAAGATTGTGGTTGGAGCTGTGTTGAGAAACTCTCCATTCCCACGTGACAGGTGTGTGACTCCCAAAGGTCTAAATTACAAGTGATAATACAAAATTCAAATGTAATAATTGAAAGGGGTTCAGAATAGGTGAGGAAAACTTAAAAGATAGGAGAAGATGTGTCAGACACAAAATATTGTGGTTGGAGCTGTGTTGAGAAACTCTCCATTCCCACGTGACAGGTGAGTGACTCCCAAAGGTCTAAATTACAAGTGATAATACAAAATTCAAATGTAATAATTGAAAGGGTTCAGAATAGGTGAGGAAAACTTAAAAGATAGGAGAAGATGTGTCAGACACAAAATATTGTGGTTGGAGCTGTGTTGAGAAACTCTCCATTCCCACGTGACAGGTGTGTGACTCCCAAAGGTCTAAATTACAAGTGATAGAACAAAATTCAAATGTAATAATTAAAAGGGTTCAGAATAGGTGAGGAAAACTTAAAACATAGGAGAAGATGTGTCAGACACACAATATTGTGGTTGGGTCTGTGTTGAGAAACTCTCCATTCCCACGTGACAGGTGAGTGACTCCCAAAGGTCTAAATTACAAGTGATAATACAAAATTCAAATGTAATGATTAAAAAGGGTTCAGAATAGGTGAGGAAAACTTAAAAGATAGGAGAAGATGTGTCAGACACAAAATATTGTGGTTGGAGCTGTGTTGAGAAACTCTCCATTCCCACGTGACAGGTGTGTGACTCCCAAAGGCCTAAATTACAAGTGATAATACAAAATTCAAATGTAATGATTAAAAAGGGTTCAGAATAGGTGAGGAAAACTTAAAAGATAGGAGAAGATGTGTCAGACACAAAATATTGTGGTTGGGGCTGTGTTGAGAAACTCTCCATTCCCACGTGACAGGTGAGTGACTCCCAAAGGCCTAAATTACAAGTGATACCACAAAATTGAAATGTAATAATTGAAAGGGTTGGGTTCAGAATAGGTGAGGAAACTTAAAAGATAGGAGAGATGTGTCAGACACAAAAGATTGTGGTTGGAGCTGGTGTTGAGAAACTCTCCATTCCCACGTGACAGGTGAGTGACTCCCAAAGGTCTAAATTACAAGTGATAATACAAAATTCAAATGTAATGATTAAAAAGGGTTCAGAATAGGTGAGGAAAACTTAAAAGATAGGAGAAGATGTGTCAGACACAAAATATTGTGGTTGGAGCTGTGTTGAGAAACTCTCCATTCCCACGTGACAGGTGAGTGACTCCCAAAGGCCTAAATTACAAGTGATAATACAAAATTCAAATGTAATGATTAAAAAGGGTTCAGAATAGGTGAGGAAAACTTAAAAGATAGGAGAAGATGTGTCAGACACACAATATTGTGGTTGGGGCTGTGTTGAGAAAGTCTCCATTCCCACATGACAGGTGAGTGACTCCCAAAGGCCTAAATTACAAGTGATACCACAAAATTGAAATGTAATAATTGAAAGGGGTTCAGAATAGGTGAGGAAAACTTAAAAGATAGGACAAGATGTGTCAGACACACAATATTGTGGTTGGAGCTGTGTTGAGAAAGTCTCCATTCCCACATGACAGGTGAGTGACTCCCAAAGGCCTAAATTACAAGTGATACCACAAAATTGAAATGTAATAATTGAAAGGGGTTCAGAATAGGTGAGGAAACTTAAAAGATAGGAGAAGATGTGTCAGACACAAAAAATTGTGGTTGGAGCTGTGTTGAGAAAGTCTCCATTCCACGTGACAGGTGTGTGACTCCCAAAGGTCTAAATTACAAGTGATAGAACAAAAGTCAAATGTAATAATTTAAAGGGGTCAGAATAGCTCAGGAAAACTTAAAAGATAGGAGAAGATGTGTCAGACACACAAAGATTGTGGTTGGAGCTGTGTTGAGAAACTCTCCATTCCCACGTGACAGGTGTGAGACTCCCAAAGGTCTAAATTGCAAGTGATAGAACAAAATTCAAATGTAATAATTAAAAAGGGTTCAGAATAGGTGAGGAAAACTTAAAAGATAGGAGAAGATGTGTCAGACACACAATATTGTGGTTGGGTCTGTGTTGAGAAACTCTCCATTCCCACGTCCACAGGTGAGTGACTCCCAAAGGCCTAAATTACAAGTGATACCACAAAATTGAAATGTAATGATTGAAAGGGGTTCAGAATAGGTGAGGAAAACTTAAAAGATAGGAGATGATGTGTCAGACACAAAAGATTGTGGTTGGAGCTGTGTTGAGAAAGTCTCCATTCCCACGTGACAGGTGTGTGACTCCCAAAGGTCTAAATTACAAGTGATAGAACAAAAGTCAAATGTAATAATTTAAAGGGTTCAGAATAGCTCAGGAAACTTAAAATATAGGAGAAGATGTGTCAGACACACAATATTGTGGTTGGGTCTGTGTTGAGAAACTCTCCATTCCCATGTGACAGGTGAGTGACTCCCAAAGGTCTAAATTACAAGTGATAATACAAAATTCAAATGTAATGATTAAAAAGGGTTCAGAATAGCTCAGGAAAACTTAAAAGATAGGAGAAGATGTGTCAGACACACAATATTGTGGTTGGGTCTGTGTTCAGAAACTCTCCATTCCCACGTCACAGTGAGTGACTCCCAAAGGTCTAAATTACAAGTGATAATACAAAATTCAAATGTAATGATTAAAAAGGGTTCAGAATAGGTGAGGAAAACTTAAAAGATAGGAGAAGATGTGTCAGACACAAAATATTGTGGTTGGAGCTGTGTTGAGAAACTCTCCATTCCCACGTGACAGGTGTGTGACTCCCAAAGGTCTAAATTACAAGTGATAATACAAAATTCAAATGTAATGATTAAAAAGGGTTCAGAATAGGTGAGGAAAGCTTAAAAGATAGAAGAAGATGTGTCAGACACAAAAGATTGTGGTTGGAGCTGTGTTGAGAAACTCTCCATTCCCACGTGACAGGTGTGTGACTCCAACGGTCTAAATGCAAGTGATAATACAAAATTCAAATGTAATAATTGAAAGGGGTTCAGAATAGGTGAGGAAAGCTTAAAAGATAGGAGAAGATATGTCAGACACAAAATATTGCACTGCATGAAAACCCTATAATACTTACTGTATTAACATGGATTATTGCCTGTATTTTAGCTGAAGAGTGCATATACAGATGAATACAGTCAAGAATCCATTTTTTGTATTCAGCAAGCCTGTATTCACGTGGATTCATGTGAATTCACGTGTATTATACTATAATACAGGCAACTAATTAATGTGAATTTATCTGAATTATTGGGTTTTCATGCAGTGTTTGGGTTGGAGCTGTGTATAGAAAGTCTCCATTCCCACGTGACAGGTGTGTGACTCCCAAAGGTCTAAATTACAAGTGATAATACAAAATTCAAATGTAATGATTAAAAGGGGTTCAGAATAGGTGAGGAAAGCTTAAAAGATAGGACAAGATGTGTCAGACACAAAATATTGTGGTTGGAGCTGTGTTGAGAAACTCTCCATTCCCACGTGACCTTTGTGTGACTCCCAAAGGTCTAAATTACAAGTGATAGAACAAAAGTCAAATGTAATAATTTAAAGGGGTTCAGAATAGCTCAGATAAACTTAAAAGATAGGAGAAGAAGTGTCAGACACACAATATTGTGGTTGGGTCTGTGTTGAGAAACTCTCCATTCCCACGTGACAGGTGAGTGACTCCCAAAGGTCTAAATTACAAGTGATAATACAAAATTCAAATGTAATGATTAAAAAGGGTTCAGAATAGCTCAGGAAAACTTAAACGATAGGACAAGATGTGTCAGACACACAATATTGTGGTTTGGTCTGTGTTCAGAAACTCTCCATTCCCACGTGACAGGTGAGTGACTCCCAAAGGTCTAAATTACAAGTGATAATACAAAATTCAAATTTAATGATTAAAAAGGGTTCAGAATAGGTGAGGAAAACTTAAAACATGTGTCAGACACAAAATATTGTGGTTGGAGCTGTGTTGAGAAACTCTCCATTCCCACGTGACAGGTGTGTGACTCAAAAAGGTCTAAATTGCAAGTGATAATACAAAATTCAAATGGAATGATTGAAAGGGGTTCAGAATAGGTGAAAAAGCTTAAAAGATAGGAGAAGATGTGTCAGACACAAAAGATTGTGGTTGGAGCTGTGTATAGAAACTTTCCATTCCCACGTGACAGGTGAGTGACTCCCAAAGGTCTAAATTGCAAGTGATAATACAAAATTCAAATGTAATAATTTAAAGGGGTTCAGAATAGGTGACGAAAGCTTAAAAGATAGGAGAAGATGTGTCAGACACAAAATATTGTGGTTGGAGCTGTGTATAGAAAGTCTCCATTCCACGTGACAGTTGAGTGACTCCAAAGGCCTAAATTACAAGTGATAGAACAAAAGTCAAATGTAATAATTTAAAGGTGTTCAGAATAGGTGAGGAAAGCTTAAAAGATAGGAGAAGATGTGTCAGAAACAAAAGATTGTGGTTGCGTCTGTGTTGAGAAACTCTCCATTCCGACGTGACAGGAGAGTGACTCCCAAAGGTCTAAATTACAAGTGATAATACAAAATTCAAATGTAATGATTAAAAAGGGTTCAGAATAGCTCAGAAAAACTTAAACGATAGACAAGATGTGTCAGGCACACAATATTGTGGTTGGGTCTGTGTTCAGAAACTCTCCATTCCAACGTAACAGGTGAGTGACTCGCAAAGGTCTAAATTACAAGTGATAATACAAAATTCAAATGTAATGATTAAAAATGGTTCCGAATAAGTGAGGAAAACTTAAAAGATAGGAAAAGATGTGGCAGACACAAAATATTGTGGTTGGAGCTGTGTTGAGAAACTCTCCATTCCCACGTGACAGATGTGTGACTCCAAAAGGTCTAAATTACAAGTGATAATACAAAATTCAAATGTAATGATTAAAAGGGGTTCAGAATAGGTGAGGAAAGCTTAAAAGATAGGAGAAGATGTGTCAGACACAAAAGATTGTGGTTGGAGCTGTGTATAGAAACTCTCCATTCCCACGTGACAGGTGAGTGACTCCCAAAGGTCTAAATTACAAGTGATAATACAAAATTCAAATGTAATAATTGAAAGGGGTTCAGAATAGGTGAGGAAAGCTTAAAAGATAGAAGAAGATGTGTCAGACACAAAAGATTGTGGTTGGAGCTGTGTTGAGAAACTCTCCATTCCCACGTGACAGGTGAGTGACTCCCAAAGGTCTAAATTACAAGTGATAATACAAAATTCAAATGTAATGATTAAAAAGGGTTCAGAATAGGTGAGGAAAACTTAAAAGATAGGAGAAGATGTGTCAGACACAAAATATTGTGGTTGGAGCTGTGTTGAGAAACTCTCCATTCCCACGTGACAGGTGTGTGACTCCCAAAGGTCTAAATTACAAGTGATAATACAAAATTCAAATGTAATGATTGAAAGGGGTTCAGAATAGGTGAGGAAAGCTTAAAAGATAGGAGAAGATGTGTCAGACACAAAAGATTGTGGTTGGAGCTGTGTATAGAAACTCTCCATTCCCACGTGACAGGTGAGTGACTCCCAAAGGTCTAAATTGCAAGTGATAATACAAAATTCAAATGTAATAATTGAAAGGGGTTCAGAATAGGTGAGGAAAGCTTAAAAGATAGAAGAAGATGTGTCAGACACAAAAGATTGTGGTTGGAGCTGTGTTGAGAAACTCTCCATTCCCACGTGACAGGTGAGTGACTCCCAAAGGTCTAAATTACAAGTGATAATACAAAATTCAAATGTAATGATTAAAAGGGGATCAGAATAGGTGAGGAAAGCTTAAAAGATAGAAGAAGATGTGTCAGACACAAAATATTGTGGTTGGAGCTGTGTTGAGAAACTCTCCATTCCCACGTGACAGGTGTGTGACTCCCAAAGGTCTTAATTGCAAGTGATACCACAAAATTGAAATGTAATAATTGAAAGGGGTTCAGAATAGGTGAGGAAAACTTAAAAGATAGGAGAAGATGTGTCAGACACAAAATATTGTGGTTGGGTCTGTGTTGAGAAACTCTCCATTCCCACGTGACAGGTGAGTGACTCCCAAAGGTCTAAATTACAAGTGATAATACAAAATTCAAATGTAATAATTAAAAAGGGTTCAGAAAAGGTGAGGAAAACTTAAAAGATAGGAGAAGATGTGTCAGACACACAATATTGTGGTTGGGGCTGTGTTGAGAAAGTCTCCATTCCCACATGACAGGTGAGTGACTCCCAAAGGCCTAAATTACAAGTGATACCACAAAATTGAAATGTAATAATTGAAAGGGGTTCAGAATAGCTCAGGAAAACTTAAAAGATAGGACAAGATGTGACAGACACACAATATTGTGTTGGAGCTGTGTTGAGAAACTCTCGATTCCCACATGACAGGTGAGTGACTCCCAAAGGCCTAAATTACAAGTGATACCACAAAATTGAAATGTAATAATTGAAAGGGGTTCAGAATAGGTGAGGAAAACTTAAAAGATAGGAGAAGATGTGTCAGACACAAAAGATTGTGGTTGGAGCTGTGTTGAGAAACTCTCCATTCCCACGTGACAGGTGAGTGACTCCCAAAGGTTGAAATTACAAGTGATAATACAAAATTCAAATGTAATAATTAAAAGGCTTTCAGAATAGCTCAGGAAAACTTAAAAGATAGGAGAAGATGTGTCAGACACAAAAGATTGTGGTTGGAGCTGTGTTGAGAAACTCTCCATTCCCACGTGACAGGTGTGTGACTCCCAAAGGTCTAAATTGCAAGTGATAAAACAAAATTCAAATGTAATAATTAAAAAGGGTTCAGAATAGGTGAGGAAAACTTAAAAGATAGGAGAAGATGTGTCAGACACACAATATTGTGGTTGGAGCTGTGTTGAGAAAGTCTCCATTCCCACGTGACAGGTGAGTGACTCCCAAAGGTCTAAATTACAAGTGATAGAACAAAATTCAAATGTAATAATTAAAAAGGGTTCAGAATAGGTGAGGAAAACTTAAAAGATAGGAGAAGATGTGTCAGACACACAATATTGTGGTTGGGTCTGTGTTGTGAAACTCTCTATTCCCACGTCACAGGTGAGTGACTCCCAAAGGCCTAAATTACAAGTGATACCACAAAATTAAAATGTAATGATTGAAAGGGTTTCAGAATAGGTGAGGAAAACTTAAAAGATAGGAGATGATGTGTCAGACACAAAGATTGCGGTTTGAGCTGTGTTGAGAAAGTCTCCATTCCCACGTGACAGGTGTGTGACTCCCAAAGGTCTAAATTACAAGTGATAGAACAAAAGTCAAATGTAATAATATAAAGGGGTTCATAATAGCTAATGAAAACTTAAAAGATAGGAGAAGATGTGTCAGACACACAATATTGTGGTTGGGTCTGTGTTGAGAAACTCTCCATTCCAACGTGACAGGTGAGTGACTCCCAAAGGTCGAAATTACAAGTGATAATACAAAATTCAAATGTAATGATTAAAAAGGGTTCAGAATAGGTGAGGAAAACTTAAAAGATAGGACAAGATGTGTCAGACACAAAATATTGTGGTTGGAGCTGTGTTGAGAAACTCTCCATTCCCACGTGACAGGTGTGTGACTCCAAAAGGTCTAAATTACAAGTGATAATACAAAATTCAAATGTAATGATTGAAAGGGGTTCAGAATAGGTGAGGAAAACTTAAAAGATAGGAGAAGATGTGTCAGACACAAAAGATTGTGGTTGGAGCTGTGTATAGAAAGTCTCCATTCCCACGTGACAGGTGAGTGACTCCCAAAGGTCTAAATTGCAAGTGATAATACAAAATTCAAATGTAATAATTGAAAGGGGTTCAGAATAGGTGAGGAAAGCTTAAAAGATAGGAGAAGATGTGTCAGACACAAAATATTGTGGTTGGAGCTGTGTATAGAAAGTCTCCATTCCCACGTGACAGGTGAGTGACTCCCAAAGGTCTAAATTACAAGTGATAATACAAAATTCAAATGTAATAATTGAAAGGGGTTCAGAATAGGTGAGGAAAGCTTAAAAGATAGAAGAAGATGTGTCAGACACAAAATATTGTGGTTGGAGCTGTGTTGAGAAACTCTCCATTCCCACATGACAGGTGAGTGACTCCCAAAGGCCTAAATTACAAGTGATAATACAAAATTCAAATGTAATAATTGAAAGGGGTTCAGAATAGGTGAGGAAAGCTTAAAAGATAGAAGAAGATGTGTCAGACACAAAATTTTGTGGTTGGAGCTGTGTTTAGAAACTCTCCATTCCCACATGGCAGGTGAGTGATTCCTAAAGGCTTAAATTACAAGTGATACCACAAAATTGAAATGTAATAATTAAAAGGGGTTCAGAATAGGTGCAGAAAACTTAAAAGATAGGAGAAGATGTGTCAGACACAAAAGATTGTGGTTGGAGCTGCGTTCAGAAAGTCTCCATTCCACATGACAGGTGAGTGACTCCCAAAGGTCTAAATTACAAGTGATACTACAAAATTCAAATGTAATAATTGAAAGGGGTTCAGAATAGGTGAGGAAAGCTTAAAAGATAGAAGAAGATGTGTCAGACACAAAAGATTGTGGTTGGAGCTGTGTTGAGAAACTCTCCATTCCCACGTGACAGGTGTGTGACTCCCAAAGGTCTAAATTACAAGTGATAATACAAAATTCAAATGTAATGATTAAAAAGGGTTCAGAATAGGTGAGGAAAACTTAAAAGATAGGACAAGATGTGTCAGACACAAAAGATTGTGGTTGGAGCTGTGTATAGAAAGTCTCCATTCCCACGTGACAAGTGTGTGACTCCCAAAGGTCTAAATTACAAGTGATACCACAAAATTCAAATGTAATAATTGAAAGGGGTTCAGAATAGGTGAGGAAAGCTTAAAAGATAGGAGAAGATGTGTCAGACACACAATATTGTGGTTGGGTCTGTGTTGAGAAACTCTCCATTCCCACGTGACAGGTGTGTGACTCCGAAAAGGTCTAAATTACAATGGCTACAACAAAATGCAAGTGTAATAATTAAAAAGGGTTTTGAACAGGTAAAGAAAGGTTAAAATATACGAGAAGATTTGTAAAACAAACAATACAGGGGTTGGAGCTGTGTTTAGAAACTCTCTATTCCCATATGAGAGACAGCCGCATGAAGATTGTGACTACTATTGATCTCTATATCAATTGAGAGATTAAAGTCCCATGTCATTTATGTAACTTGCCAACATTCATGAAAGAATTAAGCAGCAGTCAATGTGATCCCCTAGGAACACCACCTCGGGCGACAAGGGACAAATTTTGGAGATTAGACTGCGTTTGCCATGAAACTATGCCCGAGCAGGTGGGGCAATTGCCTCATATTGATCCCCATAGTCACTTGGTGACTTACACGGACTTGCACACAATTTAAAAATGCCCCTCCCATTGGGTGGAGAATTTACTTGTATTAAGTGGGGATTTTCCATATTGTCTTGCCCAGGGTTGGGATATTTGACAAATTTCATAACACTATTTCCAAAGCCCCACTATGCCCAAAGATGGGGAGGGTGGAGGTTGACGTTGACTGCCACATTATCTTTTGTTTTGTTATTAACTTCAAGATGTCTTTGAGACATAGGCCCCAAAATGTAGAAGGTATATGCATGAACCTCTATCCATAAATTACGCCAAGCACAGCTCTGTAGCATGCTCGTACCTGTAAATTGCACGCGTCCGTCCATGGTTCACTGACGGTAGTCGTACATGGCAGTGACCATAATAACTCCTTTTTCCCTATCTCCAGTCAGCGATCAAGTAGTAAATCAGTAAGTACATACACATACACGTGGACCTCGCACGATTTGCTCTGAGTCGGTTTAGAGTGCTGCAACAGTTGTTGCGTCTCATTCCCTTCTGTTACAAGTCTATCACAAATGACTGATAAAAAATGATACTCACTTTGTGCTCATGCACTTTCTCTACTATTAACATATACGGTGGTTTCAATCGGGTTTGATCTCACAGCGTACGGTACCCAGTCACCTAGCGGAGAAGACTGTACAGTTGTATGCAGCATTAGATGTACGAACAGCAATAGTTATTTGAGGGAAGCGCTTGCGCAAAAGCCTGGCCTATGACCTTTGATCTCATATTCCGTGACTAAACGTGAGCATTCCCACATGACACATTCCATTTCCCAGGTGACAGGCTCCCTGTCGCGCGCACTACCCCTATCAAGTATGTCGGCGTTGCCACACTTCAAACAGTGGCGGCGCTCTCACTTCCGTTTCACTTCTGCTCTTGTCAGTCTCTTGCTACATAAGCCTGAATATGAACGTATCCATATAATGTTAAAGGGACAAAGTCGGCCATTTCTCCATGAAGTTTGTTTAATGTAACATACTACTTATATGTTTGACATGTTGAAAGATAATGAAAGGGTGACCATGCATATATTTGACCCCGGTTTTAGACACGATACATGAAACCATGATGATAATGAATTAATGGTCGTGACCATTAAATTATTTTTGCCATGGCTTCATTACAAATTAGTAAATCACTGGTAAAATGTTAAATGAAGGCCATTATACTCAACGTTTTATATCACTTCGAATGTTAATCAAACGTTGTAGTTTAATATCCTTTAGGTAAAATTCGTATTGAAATTACTGGACAAGCCTACTACTGAAAAAGTCATCCATGCATTCGTTACCTCCCGAATCGACTATTGTAACAGTTTGTTCTATAGTATTTCAAATGACCAACTAAATCGTCTGCAGTCTGTTCATAATGCAGCAGCCCGTCTAGTCACAGATACACATAAATATGACCACATCACTCCTGTTTTAATTGATTTACACTGGTTACCTGTGAAAGCGAGCATTAGTTAATAACTACTTTTAAGATTGTTAGTGGCGATGCACCGCTTTATTTGAAATATTTAATTGACCTGTATGTAACGACAAGAGATCTACGATTTTCTAAGAAATTGCGTGTAACTACTCCTCACGGCTATTTTAATAAGTCTTATGGTCACAGAGCTTTTTCGGTACGTACTTCTTTTCTGTGGAATGCACTGCCTTCAGAAATTCGTTGCACCAGAAATGTTACATCTTTTAAGGGACGGGTCAGTTTCTTTAGCCTGGGGGGCGGTGGATTCATGGGGGGTCACCCTGTTTTTGACTTTGGTGATAGGGGGGTCACCATGTTTTTGAAATACCCAATAGGGGGGGTCAGTGTGTTTTTGAATTATGACACAGGCTCATCATTGCCTAAAATGCTAGTGTCAGCCACAAATTTCATCATTCAGTTGTATTTTTCGGCGCGCCCTTTGGGCGCGTAACTTAATAATCAGTGATATTTTTCAGCACGCCCAACTTTAACATATCAAGCATACAGGTACATCAGAGATATCTGTATGTTCAATATTTTTCAGCGTGCTCTTCATTGTGACATTGTGACATTGTGCACATTCAATGTGCTCAAGCTCATTACTTTAATATATCAGACATTTTTCAGCATGCCCTTCAGGTGCATGACTTTAATATACAAGGCATATATATCAGAGATATCAGGATGTTTCATATTTTCAACGCGCCCTTCGGGCGCCATACTTTAATAAATCAGAGATATCTTCATGTTTGCAAAGTGAAAGTGTACATTATGAAATCTGCATTTCATATGAAAAGGATGACAAATTCCTGATACTTTTCTGTTCTCTCTATGAGAATTCAGTATGAGAAAGCAACATGCACAAATATTTCACAATATATATTTGATACAGTGACTTATTTTAGAGATAGAAAAATGACAAGATATCTTTCCTTCTCATTGAGACAATTATTTTCCTTTGTGTCACAGGTTTTCTGTAGAAAGATGCTTTTTTATGAACAAAGTAACAGTTTAAAAAGGCAGTTTTTGTAATTATTAGCTGTGCTTTTATGGTTTCAATGTTACAAGAAAAGGTCCTCTCAGACACTGTACACATCAGATTTGGCTAAAAAAGCTCTACATGGCTCTCAGGAGATTTAACTGGATGGTTGGCAAGTCTTAACACCATCAAAGTTTTTGATTCACTGCTTTTTCCTCTTTGATATTAATTATTGACATCCATTTCTGTACAACAGTTCAGGACATCTGATTAAGCATAGAAAGTGTGAAATACATTCACAGCTCATTCAAAGTACAGCTCATTCAAAATGTACTGTATTCAAACTTTAAGATTGACACTTTGAAATTCTATCTTACAACTGACATGTGAACAATTTCATTAAAACATAGAATGACTATTTAAAATATGAATATATATGTAAAATGTAAAATATAATATATATATAATTTATGTCCACCTTTTGTTTTAGCTATGTCGTGCGCCGGGGGGTCACCCTGTTTTCGAAATTTGGAATAGGGGGGTCACCCTGTTTTCAAAATTTGGAATAGGGGGGTCAGCCACTTTTTGACGTCGCGCAAAAAATAATCCACCGCCCCCCCCCCCCAGGCCGAAAAGAAACTGACCAGTCCCTAACAACAACAACTTTATTGTCTTCAGGCCTTCAGCCCATAACATCAGTACAGATAAAAGAATTACATAAACATAAACAGATTACACCATTACGTAAATAATACCAAGGCTTCTTTCCCTAATTCAAAAGCTTGATAAGTAAACTTTGCTAAATTACATATAATTTTACTCATGAAGAGTTTCGTTACATTTCGTAGACCTGGGTTTCTAAGTGCCCAATTCGGTAGAAACTGAATCCGTAGATTGTCAGTGGTAAAGATTACATTCGAACAGAAAATGAAATTCACCATCAATAGAAAGAGTAGGCCTATCACAGATTTCACACGAACGTTCTGATCGCGCTAGTATTACTACAACTTGACAAAGTTTCAATCAATAGTTTGTGACTGGAACAACGGAACTAGGACTGTGACAGTGCCTTTTGATATCTATTGATTTTAAATATACAGTAAATAATTCTTAAAAGATGGGTTGTGTTTGATTTGACGAAATAAGTGTAAACGACGTATTCGAGACATCCTCCCACCAGCACCATTCATGTTGCCAGTTGTTTTTGACTCTGTTCATAAAGGTGATAATATTTTTTTGTTTATTACCAACACCTTGGCTGACCCACGCATGACCGAAGCCATACCTTAAGAGTATATTTCGTAAATATGTCACCAAGTTAGTTTTCCCTTTATGATCTCCAACGACTAAAAGCGAGTAAGAATGCGTAGCAATTCTACTATTCGGCATAGACAGAAGTTTCACCCTCCATTCGATGCATCTAACATAGGTATAAATAAATAGAGGGGTTCCGAATTCTCCAAGTACGGCAACAGTGGGAATGTTACGTTTTACACCAAGGAAACGTTTACAATAATTAGTGTACGGTCTCAATACATGTATGCATTTGATATCCCCATAACTCAGCATCATACAGCAAAATTGGAAGTATCATTATGTCAAATTATGTCCCATTTCTCTCCGAACTTTTTGGTTAAAGCGATTATAAATACGGATTTCTTTTGCTTGGTCTGCTAGAGTTTTGTTGGCCTTAAACGAATCATTACGTCCAGAAAATACAATGCAAAGATATTTATAATACGATACAACATCAACCTTTTCCCCTTTATGAAACCATTGTTCTGTCTTTTTCAATATCCCATCATTTCTGAAGATTTTTGTTTGTGCAAGATTTACTTTGATTTTCCCGCGGCATTTATCAGCAAACAAATTGGGTAAAATTAGAAGTCTTTGTAGGCCTACTACTGTATCAGCAAACAGAGTTATATCATCCGCATATCCATATAGCAGAAGAAAAATATCTTACAATCTTGTGTTATCTGAACGTCCATGTGACCCGCGTTTTCAACAATACTTTGTAGTTCATTTATGAAAGCAGCGAACAAAAAAGGGGCTAAGGATACATCTCTGTCATACTCCCATTGGACAATCAAAGTTTTCTGTGATATGCTGACCTGTTCTTCTAACATTATTATATATGCTATTAAAAGCATTTTACCTTGTACATCATTTGTAGGAGTAACGTAAATAACAGCGTATTGTTTACGGTATCAAATGCTTTAACAAAGTCAACAAAAACACAATAAAATCTTCCTCCGTTCCTGCAAAGATATTTCTTGACTATGGAATATAAAGTAAAAATATTATATAAGGTTGAATATCCTTTTTTGAAACCTGTTTGGCACTCTGACAGTTTTCCTTCTGCCTTGGCCCATTCGTTAATATTTCATTCAAAATAATGGTAAATAATTTGCTAAAGTTGCTTAAAGGCACTGTTCGCGATCCCTGGGATCGTCTTTGTTCTAGTCTGTAGGAGGATTATGGAGGTTTGATAGCCTTTTATTTTCTTTGAAACTGTAATCCTTTGGGTAAATTTTGATGAGACATTCTGGTGCCAACAAAGGCCTTTAAAAGCGTGATACCTGTATAATTATTTACATTAAGAGTCTCCTGAATTATAAAGTGGATCGATAACACCCGTAGTCCACTCCTCTGGAAAACTACCGGAATTAAAGATTAAATCAAAAAGTCTAACAAGGTATGATAGGAGGACATCCTCAGTAGCTTTGAAAATTCAGCCGACATTCCATCAAAACCCGGTGTTTTCCTGGCTTTAAGTTACTGAATAGCTTTGTGAATTTTGTCTGCTGTAATAACACTATCTAATATTGAGTATATTCACTATAGGTGTCGTCCATAGGTAAATCAGGAGCTATAGTGTCATCCGACAAAGATTGGTATACTTTTTTAAATACTCAAACCACTGATTTACCGAGATTTCAGAGCTTAAACACTTTGTACTCAATGATTTAAACTTATCACTATAGGAAAAAATTGCGAGAAAGTGACGCTTGACCGGTGAGCTGCGAGAATGCACTCTTTGGTGAGAATAAAGTATGACAACAGATTCTCACCAGTGAAACTGTAAATTCCCACCAAGTACGGTGAGAATGGTAATTTTCACAATGAGAATGTATAATACTCATCATTTACTGGTGACAATCAAGCTGACTCGCTGTTCACCGGTGAGAATTAACCAGACTCGCCGTTCATCGGTGAGAATCAACCAGACTCGCTGTTAACTGGTAAAGTGAACAGCGAGTCTGGCTGATTCTCACCAGTGAACAGCGAGTCTACTTGATTCTCACCAGTGAATGGTGAGTCTGGTTGATTCTCACCGAGGGATGGTGGGTCTGGTTGATTCTCACTGGTGAATGATAAGTATGATACATTCTCACCATGCTTGGTGAGAATTTCCAGTCTCACCGGTGAGAATCTGTTATCATACTTTATTCTCACTAAGGAGTGTATTTCTCGCAGCTCAAGTTCTCACTGACTGCGGTGAGAATAACAAGAGACTCTCACCAATTCGCGAGAAAGCGTCATTTTCTCGCTCCAGTCTCGCAATGTTTTCCTATAGTTTATCCTACAATGTTTTGCTATATCTACCTTACTTCAGTAATGACAAATTAATGTTATCGTGATACTCTTGTTTCTTTTGCATTCAGAAAGCTTTGAATTTACGTTTACTTTCTATGTAATTAGAAAGATCAGACTCTGTATTTCGTAAACGAAAGTTACGAAGATTTTTGTTTTTCACAGACTTCAGCTGTTGACACCACAGGTCAAACCAGCCATGGGGCATGTGTACTGATGAATATTGATGAATTTCGTTGTTCGTATTTCATTTCTTCAGCAGCAGATTCAAAAAATCACACATATACTTATACGGCTAGAAATATTAGAAATATCAAACGCAAAACGTACATTATCCCACATTTCTGAGACAAACATGAGCTCAATAAAAATATCCTTCAGTTAATTTTCATTTAAATTTGACAGCATTTCGTGTACCCTCATATTCACTTACAGAGGAATTTTGAAGACTAGGAATACACATATTCACTTCAATATTTGATACAATCGGTAAAATGATCAGACAGATGAATATCAATAACTGAAAAATATGTTACAGCTCTAAATAAATCAGTAGAGATGATTAAATAATCAACAGTGCTGCACCCATTATTTGAGATACATGTATACTCTCCAGGAATGTCTGGTTCGAAACTTCCATTTACGATATGAATATCAAATATTTTACAAAGTGATAAAAAAGACTTACCAAAGTTATTGATGACTTAATTTGTCTGTTGATTTGCATGGAAAGGTAAGCGTATCACAGGAATATGATTCCAATGGTAAATAATCAATAGAATGATCTAAAGATTGCAATCTTCAGAAGAGGTTCTTGCATTAAATCTCCTGTCAAAATTTCATTTACATCAGGATAATCGGACAATATATCTGACATTCACTCTTCGAGGAGCACTATTCCGTTTACATCAAGTAAACTATGGTATATAGTCGAGTATTCTGGTGCAGTGTAAACACAAAGTAAACAATATCTGTAGATGATTTAAAATGAAAGAAATCATTGTGAAACAGTAGTACAATTACATCTTGCAAATTGCATTTCAATTGAGTGACAACGTCTACAATATTATTACTAACATAGACAGCAACTCCCCCGCCCTGCGCCCTCGTTTACATCGTTTTACCTTTGGCATATTAAAACCAACGTAACCAGGAATACATAGCATTTCATCAGATCCACTAAGCCAGGTCTCTACAAATCCAAAGATATTGTGATTTGCAATTGTTGATTGAAACTCATCTGTGAAAACCTTAGCCCTCGTATTTTAAGTGTCAGTGTCTTCAAAACATTAGTCGAAATATCAACAGCAGTATTAGAATGGTTTTCACAGATACAAGTTTTAGAGTAGACATCCTTATCATTTTTACACTTTAGATCTTGGCCTAGACCCTATTTTGATCTACCTTTTGGTTTGATATCATCGTTAACATTGTATCATACACAAACACTTTACCTTCGATAATAATTCTATCATATAAAGAAAGCCTACATAGTTGGTTGTTTTGCCGGGCTTGTCTAACAAATTTCGATGTTCTTTCTTATGTTACGAACACGGATAGAGAAATCTTCAGCAATAGGGTATTGTGTTTCAGAGTATTTGCATTTCCGTGCAGCTGTTAACACCTGTTCCTTCTGCTTAAAACTTGTACACTTTGCAATAATTGGTCGCGGAAGGGAAGGGGTATTAAGTCGATGAGGACGTTCAAATTCCACACCGTCAATGTTATATTCGTCTTTCAGTAGGGCTTTCACTTTCTCCTC
This sequence comes from Ptychodera flava, assembly GCF_041260155.1. Taxonomy (NCBI): domain Eukaryota; kingdom Metazoa; phylum Hemichordata; class Enteropneusta; family Ptychoderidae; genus Ptychodera; species Ptychodera flava. Next base: position 51,547 of record NW_027248299.1, read on the forward strand.
ACTATCATCCCAGCTTTCTTTACCGTTTTCAGGCTTAGGAACTCAATAAACAATGAAATCATTGCGTTTTGATTGCGATGTAGTACAGTCGGCTTCAGATTCGAGTTTAAACATTCGTGTTCGTAGTTGTTCAGTTTCATTCCTGAGTAATTTAACATGTTCACATTCCCGCTGTAGCTCTGACCTGACCTCTCTCATTTCAGCTTCAATTTGTCCTATTTTGTTATTTATTTCATCAGAAAGGGATTCTACTTGACCGGAGATAGACAATTTCATAGTACCAAGTTCATCCATTATATCTTTTATCGTATCATTCTCCGGTTTTGCCGCTGTCAGTGTTCAATTCTATAAGTGATATCGAGCGACTGCACAGTTCTCGCACCCTGGTAGACATTGTCTCTGTAATGCTTAGTTGACTATGGCCCGGGATTAGATCTATATCGCCACTTAGAATTAGTAATTATCGGAGACAACACATATAAGGCACACGTGAGGGCGTCAGGCAGTGGCTCAGTTCAGGTTTGAAATGACCAGACCAGCCGTCACTCATATCAAACTATATTCTGACCGCAACAAAGCTTCAAACGCCAGTTTGTCTTGTAACGTTCTTGCTAGGCGAGAACATTTGATTTTGATTTGATTTATTTAAAAATAATAACCACACAATACAAAAAAGGAAAAGGACAAAGACGAAAGTGCTGGGATAACACAGAAAAGTTAAAAACTTATTTCCACTGTGGTCCCACGAAAAATAAAATCACAAGCAAATCGGCACGACAACAATTAATAAAAAACAAAATCATTTTGCTCACGTTGATTCATTGCTTCATAAAAATACTTCTTTAACTTTATTTTAAACAGAGAATTTGAAGTAATACTCAGTATATTTTTTGGAACTTTGTTCCATTCAACACTATGGCTGTATAAACAAACTATTCTGATAAAAACCGAGCCCCACCCGGAATAATAATAAATAGGGTCCGGATCTTGTACTATGGACATGACTGTCAAAAAAAATATCTGACAAATGTACATGGTACATAAACAGGCAAACTGAGAATATTATGAACCGTACCGTCTGAAAGAGCAGCACCAATGACGAGCAGGGTCGAGACAACTATCGTTGTACAGGCAAATCGATAGCCCAATTCCATTGTTGCAGATCACTGGGCCATAGGGTTATACGCAGATGGTAGAGTTGTCATTTTCCATGATAATCTTACTGGTTGAGAAAATCCACCGATACGGTAACGTCAGGCAGTTAGCGTTATTCCAACCCTACGTAATTTCCTTTTCCTTAGGGACTGGTCAGTTTCTTCGGCCGGGGGGGGCGGCGGTTTGTTTTTGCTGACGTCAAAAGTGGCTGACCCCCCCCCCCTATTCCAAATTTTGAAAACAGGGTGACCCCCTTATTCCAAATTTCGAAAACAGGGTGACTCCCCCCCCCGGGCGCGACATAGGTAAAACAAAGGTGGACCTTTCTGAGAGGACCTTTCTTGTAACATTGAAACCATAGAAGCACAGCTAATAATGACAAAACTGCCTTTTTAACTGTCATTTTGTTCATAAAAAAGCATCTTTCTACAGAAAACCTGAGACACAAAGGGAAATAATTGCATCAATGAGAAGGAAAGATATCTTGTCATTTTTCTATCTCTAAAATAAGTCACTGTATCAAATATATATTGTGAAATAATAGAGCATGTCGCTTTCTGATACTGAATTCTCATAGAGAGAACAGAAGAGTATCACGAATTTGTCATGCTTTTCATATGAAATGCAGTTTTCAAAATGGTACACTTTCACTTAGCAAACATCAAGATATCTCTGATTTATTAAAGTATGGCGCCTGAAGGGCGCGCTGAAAAATATGAACCATCCTGATATCTCTGATGTATCTGCCTTGTATATTAAAGTCATGCACCTGAAGGGCATGCTGAAAAATGTCTGATGAATTAAAGTAATGAGCTTGAAGAGCACGCTGAAAAATATTGAACGTACAGATATCTCTGATGTATGTATGCTTGATATGTTAAAGTTGGGCGTTCTGAAGAATATGACTGATTATTAAAGTTATGCGCCCGAAGGGCGCGCGGAAAAATACAACTGAATGATGAAATTTGTGGCTGACTCTAGCATTTTAGGCAATGATGAGCCTGTGTCAAAATTCAAAAACACACTGACCCCCCCTATTGGGCATTTCAAAAACATGGTGACCCCTCTATCACCAAAGTCAAAAACAGGGTGACCCCCCCCCCCCCCCATGAATCCACCGCCCCACCCAGGCTGAAGAAACTGACCAGTCCCTTAGTCACAAACTGAGGCAATTTTGTTCAGAAAGTACCGAGGAGAGGCCTGTACTTCTCACGAGTTATGGAATTCAGTCAACACGATGCACACCCTTTGAAGGCTCTACATGCAATCTTTACATCTTTTAAACGTTGTTGAAGACACATGTTTGTTATCACATTTTATTGGTAATTATAGTTTTTGCTGTCATGTTTCTGAATCTTTTTAAAAGTTATATTCAGCACACTGAGACGTTTGTGGATGTTTTTAAGAAAATCATCATCATCATCGTTATTATTATTATTATTATTATTATTATATTATTATTTACCTTCTGAGATTTAATGTCTATACATCTTCATATATATATATATTTATATATATTATATACATATATATATATAAATATATATAATATATATATATATATATAATATATATATATATATATATATATATATATATATATATATATATATATATATATATATATATATGTATACTTGAGATGTACAGATAGCTCCCAGTGTTGTTCGTAGCGTGGTTTGGTAATAGCGGATGAATAAAATTGCACACATCTACTGATCTGCATTTTCAACCTGATGAAGTCCTACTTTTAGGACGAAACGTTGTATCAAAATTACCGACAGAATAAACAGAAAATATACAAGCAGATCAGAAGACGTGTGCAATTTTATTTATCCGCTATATATATAGAGAGAGAGAGAGAGAGAGAGAGAGAGAGAGAGAGAGAGAGAGAGAGAGAGAGAGAGAGAGAGAGAGAGAGTTTTATTGTATTTAATGATGACGATTTTAGCATATTTCATTCACCGAGACTTTCTGCTCCATTCTAATGTCATGAATTACAATAATATCAACAACACGGCAATGAGATCATGGTTTATAGCTTACGATCACTGCATAAAAAAATATTTGATTCAGTGAGATATTTAACAGATAAAAGTGACTTGCGAACACACTTAACAATTTACAATTGTTCTTTTTCGGAACCCATTCGAAAGTAATTTCGCCTACTATACAGTCAGGTAAGATATTTTCAATTTTAGTGTCCACTAGAAAACCAGCAGGATTCTGAGATCGGGAAAATGACACTTGAATTTACGCTCGTTAACCATGTATACATTATATGGGTCAAAGTTGTGTGATCGTGGGTCAAAGATGGTGCTAGAGTAAAAAACGGGGAGTGTGTGAATATTTATCCGAGTACGTGTGATGAGATGAAAGGGGATGTAAAAAGTTGCAGTTGAATACTTCTTCAACAGGAGGCGACTTAGGGGGTGCGGGGGACTTAAACATTTTCGCTTTTTTGGGCAGCGCACATCACGTACTCAAATTTCTTTCTACAGACTTTCCTTCCTCAGTCCAGTGATGTAATAAAATAAATTTTGGGACAATATTTCTTGTTTGGTGAGGGAGGATGGGATTTCAAAGTAATGCAAAATGGGAACTTTTATATGTTGTTTTAGTTTTGTCAGGCAATATTCAAACAATCAGAGACTTTCATAGTTAATAAACTGTCATGAATATATCAAGAGTGCCACAGAAAGCAACTTCAATAATGATACTTTCCTATAGTTATCTACACAGCACAAGTTTTCCAGTAGTCTTTACAATGTAAACATAAATTAACACTATAACATATCAGTCAGACTGTGACCTTAATTTTGTCAGTCATTGCGACTAAACGTATTGAAAAATGCATGTCCTGGTCTATCAATCAGTATTTATACCTAAATTTTTTACTGTTAATTTACTTTAAAAAGGGCAGGGAGAAGTATAGCCTTGATAGTTGTATAGCTGCTACAATGAAAATATGCAACTTCCTTCAATTTTGTTATAAGTGCCAATTACCTGAAAAACACCATTCAATTTGTATCCCATCTCAAAAACGCTGAACCAGACGTGATTTCAGTTTGCTTGATTTTACTCCCATTTTCATGCATGTCACTGCTTACAGAGTATCCAATGAGTTTCAGATAGTATTATGTCTACTACCTTTACACCTACTATTTAGACTTAATTTTTTAAAATAAGATTGCATGTTATACATATACATGTTTTGTTGGTGAGCTAAATACTATGCATTTCAAGATGCTTTTGGCTATATTCATGAATACTGCAGGGATTGAGGCCAGAGGCATGCATTCAGTGGGGGGGACTGAAAATTTCAGTTCAGAAGAACTGGAATGGGACATGAAGGGTTTACTCTGAGTCTAGGGGAGGGGCTACTTAAAGTACTTTTTTACATACTTTTTTGTATAGTTTGGTACGTAGGTAATTAAATAACAAGAACATTTTTATCCTCTTCCCATTCTAATGTCAGTAAAAAGTAAGCACAATATAAAACCATTGCATCTCATTTCATGACTTTTTATTTAAAACAATCTCCAATCTCATAATGCCATTGAATTTTCCATGAGCAAAACAAGTAGACTTCGTAACAGGAAACCAAGCTGCAACTGACGACATTTTTTTAAATATTTGCATACAATATATCAAATTACTGTTTCTTGCTGTCATGTTGAAACACACAATATTCAGTTGGTTAACAAAGCCTGTATATTTTAAAATAAAGGTGATAATTAAACTGAATCCACAATGAAAGTCATTTGTAAATGATGCAAATCTACACACATTCACAGGCTGTGTTTGCAAGCTTAATACTGGAATGTTCAACATGCTATATGCAGTAGAATAGGAACACACTTGATTAACTTAACAATTGTATTGTTCACATTTTCAAAGTTATAATTTCTACTGCCTATGGGCAGTGACAGAGATAGCTCTGACTTTTATGAGTTGAAGAACTCCCAATGTGGGTCATGTGACTGACGCTCATGACATTGACTGCTTTCATCACAAAATATCAGGCCAGAGATTAACACATGGAAGATTGTTTTATAAATAATGCCATTTAAAACATGCCATTTAAAACATAATGAATACACTGCATTTGACTTTCGGGCTATAAAAAAGTCTTAACTTTCGATTAGCTGGCCAATCATGGTAAACTTTAAGGTTCATCAGTATTACACATTCATCTGATCATATCATATAAAAATACCGTCAATGACAGTGTGCTCATATTTGGTCCATCAAGATATATTTTAACCAGAAAAACAGTAATGACAAAAGTAAATAAGTCTGAAACTTAGGTACTGGAGGTCAACTTTAGGAACAGGCTTAGCAGAGAATGTTTCAACACAGTCCTGCATGGTTTCAGCAGGTCTGCCAATATGTATCAGTTCATGAGCAATGACAGGAAATGACTCGAGGTCAGTGGAGTACGCTGTTTCAGTCACTGCCACCACTCCTACACATAATAAGTACACTATATACAAATAGGTTAAAGGTCATAGAAGCTCTGACAGAGATGTGTAGGCTGGTTCAGTTAATACCACTACTCCTGAACATTTGCAGGAGAAATTTGCAGGATTTCCCCTTTTTCTTACATCATTTGCATATTTTTGACACTGACATGTTCATTTGAACAACATAACATCTCAGACCCTGGGTCTACCTGTACACCAAATACTAAGATGGTAGGTCAGTGGTTTGGGAGCTTTTGCGTCGGACGGATATACATCCGCACATACAAACATACAGACACCAAATACTCACCATATAAGCTCTTTTTGGTATTTACAGACATACCAAACATTAGCTAAAAAGGACTACCAATCTATTTTCGTGTAATATTTACATACCGTAGCTCAAAATAAAAAAACCCTGAAGTTTGTGCCCCCTTTCAAACAACTTTCACGTGTTTCAGTATTAATATAACTACGAGACACTGAAATCACAAGAAGTAGTGGTCACAAGAAAGCCATCTTGACTCAGAACAAAAATCCTTTGCACAAAAACACACTCATTTCAAGCGGCACATTATGACATGTAATATCGCCATAAAACATGCCCACCAATTCAGAAAAGATTTAAGGCAGAGCTGCATGTTGCAAACACATTTTTTTTCAAAGCAATATTTCTCATCAAACATGACAAGAAACCCCCATCATACTATATAGTATTAAAAAGCACAGACTCTAAAGTTTAATATGTATTTAATTCGAAGGATGAAGTGGATGTATATTTGAGGTAAAAAAGCCTCAATTTTGTTATTAATGAAAAAATGTAAGTAAAAAATTTGACACTATTTTCTGAAATGTATTGTTTAACTTAAAAGAAGAGTATATGTAGACGAAATACTGTCAAGGACAGTGTGCTCAGATTCTGTTTGTCTCAATTGGTCCAATCAAAAAATATTTAAACCAGAAAAACAAGAACAACATCACCAAATAAGGTCTGCAACCTAGTTAATGGAGGTCATCTTTAGGAACATTCATATCAACTTCTGTAGCAATGAGACAAGCAGATCCTACATACTTAAGCAAATGTCAACAAAAAAGTTAGCCAGAGGCGGCTTGACAAAAAGAAAAGGAAAGAAAAGGTTGGAAGAGTGGGAAAAAAATAAAGAGTGGGGAAAAATGTACAAGGGATCTCGTAAAAAGTAATGCTACCTCATCAATCTTCAAGACTCTATCCCTCTATCTATCCCTCCTGAATATCAAATGTTCCACCCCTTGGTTGACCATATTTACATAAGGCAAGATGGCAGGAAACGTTTTCACAAACTTGGGGATTTTTTAATTAATACTATGAGTGCTCTCCTTTGAATGTAAACGGCACTTAAAATTAGTTACAGATAGTGTTTTGGGGAGGGGGAGATTATGACATCTGGAATTATCCTGGATCAAATTTTCTCATCACTTCTTGTGTGTCTTACATGGAAATGTTGCAAAAATTGATCCGCAATGAAAAAATTTACCTCACCTTTGTTTTCTGGATCAAAGTTTACTATAAATTGATACCAAATATGACAAAATTATGTTCACAGCCTTTGAAACTTTCTCAAAACATATCCTGGGTTGGTGTGGGTCATTTAAGGTCACAAACTGAGAAAATTATCTAAAATATTGAAATTTGGGGGTTTCTCAACACTTCAAGCAGAAAATGTATTAAATAACATCGCTTGGGACTTTTGTAACAAATTACAAAGCTATCGCAGACAAGTAATTTTGAGAACAAGTGTTCTTGACCAAAACTGACAAGTGACCCCATGAAGCATACCATAAGGATAGTAGTAATGTTGTTAATCTGCATCACCAGACTCCTGATAAAGAAACCATATTTTGTTATTTATTTTAAGGCACTTAATTGTTCTGTCTGTCGGCAGAGCATGTCTGCATCTTTCAATGAGATTCTTTTTATTTTTTGAAACAAGAAATGTAACGGCTTCTTTATATAGGATTTCCGTGATGTACTGTGGAACAGTTCTGTAAAAAACCCAGAAAATTTACAGGACGTATCATTAATGTGTTCGTTTGAGGATTGGTGAAAAATATCAATCAATCATTACATCTAAGCCGCACATTTTTACATGGTTTTACGATTTATCTGGACACCAAAGTCTCAATATCATCAGCGAAGTTGCTGGGTAATTAGCAAGTTTGGTGTCCGGATAAGTCATAAAACCACAGTTCAAGATGCATGAGAAACCACGCACAACCTGTTTCGAAATGTGAGAAAAATATTCAGCTCTTTCTTGTGTTGGTCATGTTACTTGGGTACACATTTTTTTCGCCTTTGCTTAACTCTGAATTAACACATTCTTGCCTGCCAGAGCATATTTGTGTGATGCTACTCAGCATTCACTCTTACTTTACTCAGATACATTAACAATTAGTTCATTGTCATTCATCAGTGGTTGTAAGTGACTGTTTACAACTTGTGACATGTGCTATATAGACTGAGCCACAATCTTCAGTTGATATTGTATGTGTATTTAGTCCTATTACCTGATCTGAGTCAGTGTAATTATTCAACTTTCAAGAAAGCAAAATCACAGTCGCCTTTTACTATATCTAAATATGCAACATTGTCACAAAGATCAAACATTTGCCTTTTTATCATCCTGAGATGACAGAAAAGTTTGGTACAGTATCTCAAATATCCTTCTGGTTGATTACTTTCACACTTACACTTACTACGTTCTGGCAAGGAAAAATTGGAAACGTTTCTGTGACACTATATGCGGTTTGCACACACACGGTATTAATAGTTTGAGTCTGCTTGTGTCCACACACACAAAATTAAGTCTTTGTTTGGTATTTAAGCTGGCTTAAGGTTCCAAGACAAGAAATTGACCTTTGTAAGCTAACAATTCTCTAGTGGTAAATAAGCTCAAAGACCCCATAAGTTATACATTTTCTGAAAGCCTAGATATAGGGGAACATTTTGGTTACCATAGTGTCACTGTTATTTACATAACTATCATGTGACAGGTAATTTGCATAATCTTTCAAAAATCGGGTTTTCCTATGTTTTTTTTCAATGCTTTGAATTATGTGGCTGAAATTTGTGTGAGAGCAAGCTGTCTTAAGGATCTTCAAAAGTGTGTCTCAGAATTTTTTTTAAACCTTTTTAAACAATTTTTACGCCAGAAAACTTGCACAGCAATGAATTTAACCCTGGTTGATTTCTTTAAAATTGTGCTCAACTAAAAAACTAAATAAGATATAAAGATTTGAGACAGACTTTGGAAGAGCGTTGTGACAGCTTGCATTCCAGCAAGTTTGAGTCAGATATTTTGAAGTATTGAGACAAAACATAGGGAAAACCGATTTTTGAAAGGTTATGCAAATTACCTGCCATGTGATAGTTATGTAAACAATGGTGACACTGTGGTTACCAAAATGTTCCCCTATATCTAGGCATTCAGAAAATGTATAATTTAGGGGAGTTCTGAGCTTATTAACCACCAGAGAATTGTTAGATTAAAAAGGTCAATTTCTTGTCTTCGAACCTTAATGCGCCCTCTCAAATTCAAAAGAATATGACAAAGCATACCGAATTGTAACAAGATGGCTGACATGAGTGCTGTCGTACTTTCATACTGCCTGTTGCTGTCAACAACTTTCTTTGTAATTCACTTTCAGTGATTTTCGCTATCCTCTTTCAATCCCTTTTGTAGAGCCTTTCAGCAAATTTTTTTGTAAACAAGGCTGTCTCTACAGGTTCCACCCAGCATTCTCTGTATACTTTCATCTGCCCAGACTGAGATAAGCAAACTGATCGTCAAACAAATTATTGCCATGGAAATGTAGTGCTCTGTTCGGCAGCCGTGACGAAAGAAATTGAATGTTGGTTGTTGTTTGTTATACGTTACATTTAGCTGTTGCGTATGGGCGTTTTAAAACGGCTCTGTTTGCAGCAAACCATACTGATTATGTTAACTGTTCACTTTAGTTTTATAGTCGCTTGTGTTCCTTGAAGGTATTCGCAAAAAAAATTCCCCAGCAAATATCGAGGGAAAAGAATCTGCCAGATAATGCTTGACACCGAAAAGGTGGGCGAGTGGGGAAAAAATGTCCTTTGGATCAGGTAAAAAATTAAAAACAATGCTATCCCTTAAATTTTCTAGACATCCCCCGTCCCCAATATCAAATGGTCCATCCCCTACAGCTTCTGGTTCATGTACATCTATTTTTCATGTGGACCATGAGTTTTTTTCTCACGTAACTTCAAACCATGTAAAGACAAGGGTAAGAGTCTTACATGCATGCATGCATGCAGACATTTTCATTTACAGCAGACATACGAGTTATTGGCAAACCAAATTAGGTAATTATCCATTAACTTCCACTGATAAGGAATCCGCCAAATTCAGAAGACAGTTCCTCCACTGAGTAAACTAATATGCCTATAGTAGAACAAATTATTTGTCTAGCAAGGTCATTGGACATTTTTAAAGACACATGAGCTGCAACTTTTGACGTTATTTTCATGATTTTATATTTAGATTAAAATTAGTTCATAGAAATGTTCTTATACTCAGAGAAGTTAACTCAAGTATAATTATCCACTGAGTGGAACTGCAAGGGGAGGTTTCAGTAAGACAAATAATAAATGGGTGTCGCACCCCAATATGGCTGCCTCCATACAACTACATGATTAACAGCGTAATGCAGCATTTACACATTTCAATCTTTACAAATACAACATGTTGCAACACACTGAAAGGATGGGAAAGGGATTCACTCCACTTTGACTAATCATTCCCCGTTTTTCACATAACATGGCAATATTTTGAAAATGGTGGGAAAATTAAAATTAACAAAAAAGTTAAATTTCTTGCCTAATCTGCCACAAGCAAACGCTGTTGAGGCATAGTTAATGACTATATTGTTCAATTTGCAGATTGCAATGAATATCTGAGGAAATTAGACGTTGGACAAATTTTGCAGAGTTGCAGCTCATGGGCCTTTAAAAGGGGGGAGAAATATTGAAGAGTGTAAGGAAAGGACACAAAGTGACCATAACAGTTCATGATTTACACTACAACATTCCCTCCCTGTTCAAAACTTTCCAGTGCAGGCATATCAATTTACTCAATGGTGGACCTGTCTGGTGAGTTTGGTGGATTCCTTATCAGTCTTCACACAATAAAAAAGACTTGTTCTGGTAAATGCCAGGTCATGTATCAAACTGCTCAGCAAAGTTTCTGGGTATTTGGTGTGCCAAGAACTCATGCGTCCTCTGTAGATCAATGTCATTGTCATTTTCACTGTAATGTTTACACAAATTGAGTTTCCTAGGTAAATTACTTTTAAGAGTCTTAACACACTTCAATACTATTGCCATGAATTTTTTTGTAATATATTTGAACAAAGAACACACACTTTTTATACAACTGGTCATGGAATCTGGCCATTGTCTGAACTGTACACAAACCATAGATGATTTCTTTAATGCGATGAGCAATGCAAATACAATTTTGCAATTTTGAAAACCCTCAAAATTACCGACGAAAATCAAATTTTCACCTGGTGCAAACTGAAGTCTACTCCATTCGCATTTAATTTGTTTCATAGTTTTTACAAATTCGGCTATCACAAAATACCACTCCCTTACATGCAAATTTACTTGCAGGTGTGCCATTGCATGCTGCATAATGTCATTGTTTTGGTGTGGATTATGTATACTGACACTTTAAATATTGCAATTCAATATACATTGTGTATATTGTGTAACCATACCTCTCCACCCGCTCTTGATTGAAATTTTCATCTCGTACTGCAAATACTGAAAGGCTCCAGGGAATGATAGACACTTCAAATATCTCGTCTTTCCATCCCTTGTGAGTTATGGAATGTTAAAAGCTGATTGGTTTTTGCATCAATGTGGATATTACTAGCTATTTTCAGAGATATAAAACTGAAAAGAACTGCATTTAATGTAATCATGCATCAGATCGGTTAGGGTTAGTATATAGGTATCTATATACAATTCAACTGTTCACTTGGTCTCGTTTGGGAATAATGGCTGAAATTTAGAAGACTAATAAAATTACCTTCTTGGAACATTTTCTTTATTGTCGCAGTTTCTTTCATGGCATAACCATTTTCCTGTTTCTGCATAGAAAGCAAAAGGTAGCATGTATATTCACTTATTGTCACTGCACACAGTTAAGTTCCAAAATGAAAGAACTTTCAGTAGAATGTACACTTTCCATGTAATTGTCAAAAACTGTGATCATCATGTATACGTCCGCGATGTCGATCGCGACTAGACACGCTTTTTGCTCTCGTCTGAAAACCTCATAACCAATATTACATTTAAATAACAACAACAACACGATTTGGTAAATTCATGTTTATTTACAATGAATTAAATATATTCAATTCTCAACCGTGTACTATATGAAGCTATGCATGGAGACTGTTCACAGTCACCCCCCAAATCAAACACCAAGTCACGTGATCTGAAATCCCTAGAAAAATACGGAAAATAATCATTCTAAAATCAATACCTCTCGATGGAATCCTCAAATCAACTTCATTTGAACAAATCCCCATCTTCATGTACCAAGCTTTCAATATCAAATGATAAGCAATTTGTCAGTTTAAACGGTTTACGGACACCAAATGTCTACATCCATCCAGACAGACAGACAGCCTACTCTACAGAATTTGACACCACAACTATAGCTCTGCTAATAGCGTGCTAATAACATCAGTCTCCGAAGCCAACCTTTGTCAACACATATATATTCTAGATAAGTTCAAGAGAGTGTTTGAAGTATGAATATATTGAAGAAACTCAAAAAAAAACACTTAAATTTGAAAAGAGACAGGGGCATGACTTTTGCAACTATAATGGCCCATTCTCTCAAAAACAATAAAATCTGTCTCTGAAGCCCACCTTCGTCAACATTCCTGTCATATATATTCTAGATAAGTTCAATAGAGTGTTTTCAAGAATTAATGCATTGAAGAAACTCCAAAAAACAACACTCTAATTTGAAAGGAGACAGGGGCATGGCTTTTGCAACTATAATGGCCCATTCTCTGAAAAACAATAAAATCAGTCTCCGAAGCCAATCTTAGTGTACATTCCAGTCATATATATTCTAGATAAGTCCAATAGAGTGTTTGAAGTAAGAATATATTGAATAAACTCCAAAAAGAACACTCTATTTTGAAAGGAGACAGGGGCATGGCTTTTGCAACTATAATGACAGTGAAGGTCTTGAAAAGTCTTGAGAATGACTACTGCGGAGTTTAGTAACACACAAGAGACACGATCCCTAAAGTCTGACTGGAAGCTGTGCACGTCCCTTTTATACATGTGTTACATAAGAGCATATAAGAACAGTCTAGGACTTTTATTGACATGCTAATTACTGTTCTAAAATTATCTCCCTTACACAACTAATCAACTTTCCAGAACATTCCAAACATGACTAATTGAATTCAAGGTTGTGAGGTCATTCAGGGCAGTGACCTTGAGAATGTTCTAGACTAATTGAACTCAGGTCATGATGAGTGTGGGGGAAATGACCTACATAACACACCCCCTCTTCAAAAAAGAAAATTTTTCAAAGAAAAATCTTTCTTTTACAAATGTAATCTTAAAAGTGTGAACAACAATAAGTTCTAAATACGAGAGAGACAGTCTGCAATTAAATTCTATCTGCCTTTGATATGTCTAATGTCAAGATTAAACTCCTGTAACATTGAACTCCATCTTAACAATCTCTGATTTTTGCCTTTAAATTTCTGCAGAAAAACAAGAGGGTTGTGATCAATATAAACCACTATTGGCTGATTTGAAGAAGTAACATAAACTTCAAAATGCTGTAAAGCTAATATGAAAGATAAACACTCTTTTTCTATTGTAGAGTAGTTTCTCTGGGATTTGTTAAATTTGCGTGAAAAATAGCAAACAGGATGATCTATACCATGACTATCCTCTTGCAATAAAACAGCACCAGCAGCCGTATCACTAGCATCCACAGCTAATTTGAATGGCAAAGTGAAATCTGGTGCAGACAACACTGGAGCACTTTGCAGTATGGCTTTAAGTGTATCAAATGCCTGTTGGCATTGCTCTGACCAAACAAACTTTACTTTCTTTTTAAGTAAGTAGTCAAAGGCTCAGTAATTGTGGAGAAATTTGGACAGAATTTTCTGTAGTAACCAGCCATACCGAGAAAGCGCATCAGTTGTCGTTTGCAGTTTGGTATGGGAAAACTTGAAATGGCACTGATTTTGGCATCAACAGGTTTTACCTCACCCTGTCCTACAGTATGTCCGAGGTAAGTCACCCTCGCCCAACCAAACTCAGATTTGGCAAGGTTGACAGTCAACATTGCTTTGCTCAGTCTCTCAAAGAACTTCCGCATGAGCTTGATGTGTTCCTCCCAGGTGTCACTATACAGGACGACGTCGTCAACGTAGGCTGCACACCCGTCTAGCCCGGATATGACGTCATTGATCATCCGTTGGAACGTTGCCGGAGAGTTCTTCATTCCGAATGGCATCACCTTGTACTGGAACAATCCGTCTGGTGTAACAAAGGCGGATATTTCACGAGCACGATCCGTCAGAGGGACTTGCCAAAATCCCTTCAGTAGGTCAAATTTCGTCACATACTTGGCTTTTCCCACTCGGTCGATGCAGTCATCAATCCTCGGGATTGGGAAAGTGTCTGTCTTTGTTAAAGTGTTGACCTTCCTAAAGTCCGTGCACATACGATAACTGTGATCTGATTTGGGAACAAGTATGCACGGCGAACTCCAGTTACTTTTACTGGGTTCAATAAAGTCATTGTCCAGCAGGTATTTGACTTCTTCCTGGAGATATTTCGCTTTTGTTGGATTCAGTCTGTATGGATGTTGTTTTACAGGCTTACTGTCCCCAACATCAACGTCGTGATAGATGACTTTGTCCTCGTTGGAACATCTTGAAACAGGTGTTTATATTCATGGAGCAGTTCTTTCACCTGTTGTTGTTGTTCTGGCTGGAGGTGTGCCAACTTTGTAGACTCCAGCTTCTCCAGGATTTCTGAGTTCTGAAGCTTGACCGAGCCCAGCTTTGAGTTTAGAGTATTTTCACTCAAGTCAGTTTCAGTATCACTATCTTCATAATGGTTTGAACTGACTGCACTGACAGGCTGAGTTATAGTAGGATTATCCCTATCCAAATATGGCTTAAGCATATTTATGTGACATAGCTGTTTTTGTTTTCGCCTGTCAGGTGTTATTATGATGTAATTTAAATCACTCAATTTCTTATCAATTAGGTATGGCCCAAAGTAACGAGCATGGAGTGGTTTGCCAGGAATTGGAAGTAGCACAAGAACTTTTTGACCTGGTTCAAACTTCCGTTTTGAGGTGCTTTTATCATATTTGGTTTTCATTGACTGCTGAGATGACTCAAGATTTTCTCTGGCTAATTCACATGCTTTAGAGAGTTTTGTACGAAAATCTGACACATATTGCAAAATATTCAGACAATCATCATCGTCTGATAGGAATTTCTCTTTAACGAGCTTAAGTGGGCCACGGACTGTATGTCCAAATACAAGCTCAAATGGGCTAAAACCAAGAGACTCCTGAATTGACTCTCTAACAGCAAGAGCAAAAATGAATTCCTTCATCCCACTGCTTCTCTGTGTCAAAACAGTAGGTCCTAATCATGTTTTTCAAAGTTTGATGAAATCGCTCAAGAGCACCCTGACTTTCTGGATGATAGGCGGATGACCTATACTGTTTAATGCCTAGCTGATCCATTACTTGTTGAAAAATACCAGACATAAAGTTGGAGCCTTGATCGGACTGGACACATTTAGGGAGGCCAAATAAAGTGAAAAATTTGACTAAAGCTCTCACTATAGTCTTTGTCTTTATATTTCTCAGTGGTATGGCTTCTGGGAACCGAGTTGATGTACACATAATTGTCAACATGTACTCATTTCCTGATCTTGTTTTTGGTAGGGGCCCAACACAGTCTATTAGTATCCTACTAAATGGTTCTTGAAATGCAGGAATTGGCTGTAAAGGGGCCTTTGGAATGGTCTATTTGGCTTTCCTACCATTTGACATGTGTGACAAGTTTTACAGAAATGTGCTACATCCTGCCTGAGATTAGGCCAATAAAAGTGACTGAGAATTTTATGATAAGTTTTCCTTACACCTAAATGACCAGCCCAGGGCGTTTCATGGGCCAGGCGCAATATTTCAGCACGGTAGGGCTTTGGAACCACAATTTGATGTTTTATAGCCCAATCGTCATCAACCAAAACATCTGGAGGTCTCCATTTACGCATGAGAATACCAGATTTTGTATAATAGGAAACAGAGCTATCTGAAGTTTTACCTTCATCATCTACCCTGTCAAACAAAGACAAATATCTGGGTCTTTGTGTTGTTCTGCAATGAGATTTGATCTAGAAAATGTCTGACTTTGGTCAGCAGAAGTTTTACTGGAAGTTTCAAATCCACGAGGGATAACGGAATGATCCGTGTCAAACACCTGACTGAGAAAGGTGTCATTTAAGTCAACATCTGTGACATTATTTTGAGAGTATTTTGATTCTCGGAAGTTTTCTTTGACATGGCTCGAGTAATGGCACATGAAGGAAAGAAGCGGGAATTTCTTCTTCATTGGCTCTGGATCCTGATCTAAACTAGGATTATCAGTCACAAGTGGATTAGTAATGACCTTGTCCCCAGCAAGGTCGTTTCCAAGAAGAAGGTGAATCCCTTCAAAAGGCAAAAAAGGCCTAATACCTAAAGCCACAGGTCCAGAAACAAAGTCCGAAGACAAATAGACATTATGGAGAGGAACAGGAATGTAGTCATTACAATCTACCCCCTTAATAAGAACTTTAGAACCTGAAAATGACTTTTCAGAAAACGGCAGGGTATCTGCCAACAAAAGAGACTGGGAAGCCCCGTATCTCTTAAATTTTGACAGGGGTAGCGGAAGAGAAATCACTAGAAAGTGATATAAAACCATCATGAATAAATGGTTGAAAATACCCATAATGCTATCTTGAGAAGAATTGACCTTGACCTCATTAATTGGGGATAGAGAGGGTTTAACCTCAGAAAATGTGTTGCACACATTATTAGACTCTAATTGAGTTGATGAAGAAATAAAGCCGGTGGGCTTAGATCCACTTTGACCACTTTGACCTTCACGTTTTCTTTTCAATTTGAAACAATCTGACATTAAATGGCCGTCTTTCTTACAATAATTACAAGAAAGTGTACCGAACTGTTTGTCAGAAGGAGATTGAGACTTGGGATCTGATGATGTGGGAGTGTTACTTGAACTCTGTGAACTGTTGTCATTTGATTTTCCACTCTCCTTTGAGAAATTCTTGGATGAAAAGGAGGAGTTAAATTTACCTGCATTGTTTCTGTATGAAAAGGACTGGGATGGTTTGCTGAGAAATGAAGATTTGTGGTCAATGAATAATCATCGGCCAAACGTGCAGCAACCTCCAATGTATCTGCCTTTTGTTCATTGATAAACGTCTTGATGTCACTCCGGATGCACCTTTTAAATTCCTCAATCAAAACAAGTTGTCGTAATTTGTCATAATTCTGACTGACCTTTTCAGAAGAACACCAACGATCAAACAGTTGTTCTTTTGTTCGAGCAAATTCAACATAAGTTTGATCTTTCACCTTCTCACAATCCCTAAATTTCTGACGGTAAGCTTCAGGCACCAACTCATAGCCCTTGAGAATTAATTCCTTCACAGAATCATAATCTGAAGCCTGCTCTACTGACAACTGAATGTAAATTTCTCTGGCTTTACCCACCAAAGCACTCTGCAAAAGCATAGACCAGGACTCCTTGGGCCAATTCAGACTCTGAGCAATTTTCTCAAAATGAAGGAAATATTTATCAACATCCTTTCTT
Organism: Ptychodera flava; assembly: GCF_041260155.1. Classification (NCBI taxonomy): domain Eukaryota; kingdom Metazoa; phylum Hemichordata; class Enteropneusta; family Ptychoderidae; genus Ptychodera; species Ptychodera flava. Next base: position 69,132 of record NW_027248299.1, read on the forward strand.
GGAAAGGGGGAACTAACCTGAAATGCTTAGTGATGTCAAACTTGTCTGAAGGGAAGAATTTTCCTGACTGTCCAAGCTCTAAACGTTTTATTTCTACCTGTAATCGCTGTTCTCTAATCGCAATTCTTTTTCTCTCTGTCTTTCTTCCATTTGTAATCTTTCCTGCCTTTCCCTTTCTTCCATTTGTAATTTTTCCTTTTCTAATTCCAATTTCTTAAGCTCCAAATCTGCCTGTATTTCTAATTCTAATTTTTGAGTTCGAAGGAGACTCAGGCTCATAATCTTTTAAGGCAGACTCCTCAAAATGGCCAGAATTAACTAAATGTTTTGCAATCTTGAACTGTATTTCTCGCTTGCGCATAGATCTTTTGACATCTACTTAAGGAATTGCCAGTGCTATGAGGTTGTCTTTTCTGAGGGAATTAAATGTGTCCTGATCAAGGTCATCCATAAATTCGTCTGGCTTGAATTCCGCCATGATTGAATTTCGCTGAGTTCACAGTATACAGTAGTTTTGAAAAGGCTGGCAAAATGTTGTCAAACGGCTCAAAATATTCGTATCCCGGACAAGCCCCCTATTTGTTACGTGCAGAGAAAACGAACAAAAGGGTGAACTCAGCAGTTAACGTTTAAACAAAATTTATTACGAAAATAAAACTAATTGCTAAGTCAGGATAGAGTACAAGCTTTAAAAGTGTACAGACTACTTATCTCAGCTGGGACGGCAAAGCTCCAGTCTCAGAGTTGTAAACAGTCAGTCGGATGAATGAACAGTCCTTGGCTTGCAGGCTTGAAGCTGCACAAAGTCCACAGTATAAATCCAGCGTTGACAGTGAAGGTCTTGAAAAGTCTTGAGAATGACTACTGCTGGAGTTTAGTTAACACACAAGAGACACGATCCCAAAGTCTGACTGGAAGCTGTGCACGTCCCTTTTATAAAGGTTACATAAGAGCATATAAGAACAGTCTAGAACTTTTATTGACATGCTAATTACTGTTCTAAAATTATCTCTCTTACACAACTAATCAACTTTCCAGAACATTCCAAACATGACTAATTGAATTCAAGGTTGTGAGGTCATTCAGGGCAGTGACCTTGAGAATGTTCTAGACTAATTGAACTCAGGTCATGATGAGTGTGGGGGAAATGACCTACATAACACCATTCTCTGAAAAACAATAAAATCTGTCTCCGAAACCAACCTTTATTGTGAACATTCCTGTCATTTGTATACTAGAGATGTTTACCAGAATGTTTGAAGTAAGAATATATAAGAAAATCTAAAAACAACACTCTAATTAGAAAAGAGACAGGGGTATGGCTCTTGCAACTTATAGTGGCCCATTCTCTCAAAAACAATAAAATCTGTCTCCCAAGCCCATTATTGTTTACATTCCTGTCATTTGTATCCTGGATAAGTTCAATTGAGTGTTTGAAGTTAGAATATATTGAAAAAATTCCAAAAACAACACTTTAATTTGAAAAGAGAGGCATGGCTTTTGCAACTAAAATGCCCCATTCTCTCAAAAACAATAAAATCAGTCTCCGAAGCCCACTTTTGTCATCATTCCTCTTATTTGTATCGTATAGACAAGTTCAATAGAGAGTTTGAAGTAAGAATATATTGAAGAAAATCCAAAGAGAAAACTTCAATTTGAAAAGAGACAGGGGTATGGCTCTTGCAACTATAATGCCCCATTCTCTCAAAAACAATAAAATCAGTCTCCGAAGTAACCTTTGTCAACATTCCTCTAATTTTTATCCTAGTTAAGTTCTAGAGTGTTTCAAGTATGAATATATTGAAGAAACTCCAAAAAAAACACTCTATTGGAAAAGAGACAGGAGCATGGCTCTTGCAAGTTTAACCCTTTTCATGCCAGACAGTATCACTTCCCCATCAGCCAAGTCAGTTAAAAGCCGTATAGAGCCAAAATATGACGTATTTTAACCCACTTGGCTTGGCCTGTGTTATAGCATCTTTAGTAAAAAATCAAGTATACAGTATTTATGTTTTGAACAGCTTTCAAATGTACAGTATTATGTTAAAATACACCATATGGAATATGTTGTGTTTCATAATTTTCAACCATCTTGACCTGGTGGTGAAATATGGACTTTGCAGGAAAAGGGATAATGACCCATTCTCTCAAAAACAGTAAAATTAGTCTCGGAAGCACATAATTGACATTAATCAGAAAACTTAATCAGAATTTGAAAGCACACAGGGGTTCAGCATTGGTCACTCTGGTCTAGGTGGCACATTCCAAAGGACATATGCTGAAATTTGTAGATAATAACAATTCCTAGACAAGTTCAACTTCCAATGGATATGAACGAGATACATCATGCTGGTGCTCCCTTGATAACTAACCTAAAACTTGAAACTTCATTGTGTAGGAGTAAAGACTGTAACATGTGATGTCCTGGATACTTAACCCTTTCACCACAATGGTTTTACCCAAACCCATTGTTATCAGAATGGTGATCTTGGACCTGTTTCCAGGAAACCAGGCTAATCTCTAGAATGTGAATGTAAAGTAAAAGTCTGTATTTTGACTCAAGGATGATTACTCAAGATTGAAGTGAGCAGATATGAGATAATATGACAAATGCCTAGGGTCGTCTCAAATGTGAGAATCTTAAATATGAAATATGTTATTTTTTATCGCTTTTGATGCCCATAAGAGCATGGAAATCTCTGATACTTCCATTCCATGTTTCTAGCATTCATCTAACACACATTTCTGTTCCATAACTCATAAAACAGTCCAAAGTGCAGTATTGGTGTACCTTCCAAAATACACATATGCAAGGCCCATAAAATATATTAGTTGAAAAAGAGGATCAACAATTTCCCATATCTATCTAACCGCTGATTCGTTTGGCACCATTGTGAGGAATCGGAACCTTGAACATGGTCTAAACATCTATACCAAATATCAACACAGTCTGTTCAGCAGTGTTTGACTTCTTGTCGTTTACGGACAATTTTCACTGTCCGACATCTACTCAACCCCATCACATCACAATAACATGATGACCTACGGTCATTATGTTAAAAATTATCAAATGTTACCGCTTCTCTCCCTACCGTACACAACAGCACTCTGAGAATCGATGTAGCACAACGTTATAGCTAGGTCCCATGGCATTTGAGGAGGGACCCTGATTATACCTCAGGTATGTGGAGTTGCCGTGTAGTAGTTTCTCTATCACGGTCCCTCCACAAATGTGGGGACCGTACGCGTGTCTCTTTGCCGCATGCGTACACGATATAAACTCCACTTACTTGTGGGTTTTGCTAGCTTACATTACACTTGCGGTCCAGTGTTGAAGATCGTATACAGTTTTTCGATTTCATGACGTGCAGCTGCTTGGGTAACAGTTTGTACAGTGAAAAATTGTAACATACCGTGATTCGGCAGGATTCCTGAAGAATCAATCAAACGCAGGGAGCATGGCCTACATGTACGTGCTCTCAAAACACAAGGCAGCATGGTGATAATCTGCGCATGCGCTTTGCAACGCTTTAGCCCTGGGCGTTATCTTTGCGACCACTGATGAAAACCATGAAAACGCCTGTCTCCTTATCTCGGGAACTGCCTCTATCGGATTTCGATGGCAATTGCGTTGTAAGTGAATCTGAACTTTGGCCTTGCCACTAAGAGTGCTGATTGGTTGATTAATGGGGTATGGAATTATAAATAGGGGTGTGAAAGTTGTTTGTGTGTGGGTTTGTTGTTTTCCGCATAGTTTTGAAAGTAACCGTTGGTAGCGCGTTTTCTGAATATTTCCCACTGTCCATTGCGTGTTAAATAGAGGTCACAGAGTTCATGCGAGATCGATTAGATTGTCAAGCGCCCAATGGCAATGCACGCTCGTGTCTAATGTTAAATCATGTGTAAAGTCTGTGTCTAAGCTTAAAATTATTTTAATTGACCATCTGGTGTTTATAGGCAGGGATGTATGCTTAGCCCTGTACTATTACTTTCTTTATTGAAGAATTCAACGATATGATATATGTTAAAAAAACTCTGGTTGCCGTGTGATTTAATTAATACGAGATATGTACACGCTGATGATGATGTAATATGTTCTGACTCTGTTGTAAACTTACAAAAATTGATTAATATTTTTGGGGAATTTTTGCAGTAAATGGGCGATGGCTGTAAATAATAATAAGGCAAAAATATAAGTTTTTCGTATAGGTTATTGCACGAGTAGGTGTGCTGTTACGTTGTAATCACCACACTTATGTTCAGGAACTTTTAAACATCACGAGGCGATCACGGCCGAAGGCCGAGTGATGTTTACAAGTTCCTGACCATAAGTGTGGTGATTACAACTGTAACAGCTCACCTACGAGGTGCGATTAACGACTTTAACCGAAAAACTGGCCAATCTTCTCTAAAATTTGAAAATTACTGTCAATAAATCGTCTACTTTTGATTTGAATACCCACAATGGAATGGAGTGACCCATTGTACGTCGAAAGGTTCACAGAGGTCATTATGCACCTGGCATGCGAGTTTGGGAGAATGACCTATCCCAGACAAGTAGGACAAGGGCTCTGGTCAACTGCAAATCTGCATTTGAATAAGGGCTACAGAGTGGTATAATGCACCTGTGTAGAAGGAAACTGTTTTAGTCTGATTGGTTAAATAAAATGGCTTGCCTTACTCTGTCGTATTGGCTATTGGCTAGGGAGAAGGCATTCAATCTGTAGATGCATGTGATTGCCTCGTGGATGCATCAGGCTTTCATTGCCATTTCGTGTTTTCGACTAGTCAAGATGGATCTTGTCAACTTGTCTGACCTGATGACCGTAGAGACTTCCTAGAGTTCCATGGACAGCCATGTAAAAACAACCAAAGTGGATTTTACACGGGCAAACCGCTACTACGGAGCGCATAAAATCCACGATGTGTACTTCAACTTATAAAAAAGTACTTGGCGATGATTACACCGGTTGGGATTGTACTATCGATAACCTTGCCAAGGGATAATCAAGTTCTCCTTCCAGAAAATATACGTCTTTACACAAAGCAAATGTGCAAGATGGCTTGGCCAGACTGCCAGCACACTGGATATTCTGGCAAGGTAATTTATTCTTTTACTAAAATGTCTATACACAAACGAATTCTGTAAAGTTATAAAATTAAATTCATTGACCATAACAATTTGTTGTGTGTGCGGCAGTATCACAGAATTTCTTTCGACTATTCCACAAACGTTACAAAAAGGCTGTATTTATTTCCATGATATTTGTCACATATGTCTTGTGTTTGATAATTTCAGGTGAATGCGGCAACATCTCTGTACCATCAGGGATTCGATGAGCAGCTTATCAAAGAACAAACAGGTCACACATCAGATGACGTTTACGCACCTCAAATGTATGTCTACTGCACAACAAAAGCATTGTCGAATATATTACTACCACCTCCATATAGTGTTAAGTCAGAGGAATCTGTAAGTAAACCAGTTTCTCAAGTTACGACAAAACAGACAAGATTGGTCCAACCCAAGAAGACGCCGAATCTAAAGACGGACAGTCTTCATCAACAACTCATGTTGCTTACATTGAGCATGGTCCAAAGAAAGTTAAAATTGAATTATAAAATGTGATGCTATAACATATCAGTTGAACAAATTGTCTTCATTTTGTTATTGAATGTGTGAATGCTTTAGACATCTCGACTTGACCTATTGTTCTCTTGCAAATTAGTAATCAGTCATACTTTTTTATATTTAAATAAGTAATCACTACACTTTTATTGATATGATAATGATTTTCTTCATTAAAGTGTGGTGATTACTTATTTACATATGAATAAAAGTATGACTGATTACTTATTTTGCATAAGAACAATAGGTGTCAGTCTTGTTTTCAGGGATAAATGGATGGCAAGTACAATAGGTCACATGTGCTGGAGTGGTATAAGTATGAGATCACAGAGCTCGTAAAGTAAAGTGGGGTTTGTACATACAAAACGTTGACGCTGTTTCCTCATTATAATACTTGGTCTTTGTTTATCTTCTAGAAATAGATGGGCAAAACGGTTTCGACATATACGGAGCAAGCCAATAAATCACTAGCCATGTTATCTGTTGCAACAGGAAAATTGGAGGATTCCATGTAATACACATTTTATGCTTTTGCGTGACTGTCTTACCAATTATGATTTACGATTGTGAAATTTGTGTTTCCCACCATTATGAAAAACTTGAACAATTACAAAGAAGTGAAGTAGGGCCTTTTTAGGTTTGCCACCAAGTGCAACAAATGAAGCTGTTGTAGGAAAATACGGCAGATTTCCTATTTTTGTGTACTCGCTGAAACGCTATATTAAGATTTGGTTAAGGATATTAGAACTACCATCCTCAATATTGCCACGCCAAGCATATATCATGCTTTTCCAACTTGACGAATTAAGGGAGGCATAGCTGGGTTACATCGATTAAGGCGGAACCTCCCTTTAAAATGACGCGAAGCTATGGCGGCGTTCATTGTGTAAGTGGACACCAAACAGGCAACACTCTGGCACACGTCCAGAAAATGACACTTTTAGTTTCCCGGCCGCAAAAACGCAGACAGATTGCCAAGAGATCAGCGTGAAGCTGCTGCCGATCACACTTTGTGGTTATATTCAAGTCTGACACGACTGGAAAACAATGTTTAGGAAATTCGAACTTTGGTGGTTGGGAATCATTGCCCTTTGGCGATTTGAACCGACCTTCGTCAATCAAACGTTTGTATAAATCTTTTGTGCAGGATTAGCAAAAGGTGCTAAAAGGTTGAGATCATTTTGTGTAATTAATGTTATAGAAATCAAACATCGTACTGGCCAAGTGTTCGACTGGGAGGAGAACTCCACTAATGCGAGAACCTGGGCTTGAAAATGTTTTGTATTCTTATGGTTTTGTATTCTTGTGGTTTTTGCTTTGTATGGCTTGCACAGGAGCTTGGTAACAAAGAAATGTTCTCAAGTGACATAAAATGCGTACATACATTGAGTTTAAGAGCGTCCTTGAACCAGAGAAATACATTTCTTAAAATATTTAATTTTGCTTCCGTTGTTCATGCCTTCCTTTAAATAGAAAAAAGTACACATGCGGGTGTAGCTTCAATTGACAGATTTTGTGAAATATGTAATTCTAACAAATACGGATAGTTTTCAATCGGATTCGAACCCACAACATACGGCATCAGTCGCCTAGCTGAGAGGCCACAGACGAACCACTCGGCTAAATCTCCACTCCCAAAAAAGAGTGGTTCAATAGCCCGGCTAAGTTGTTACATTTTTCTGACTGAGACCGCTCAACACATTGTAGAGTTCGTGAAGCACTCACGCACGCATGCTCACTATCATACATCGCACATACACACTTTATCGAAGCGAAGAAACGAATTTCATCGCTTTAACTGGGCGAACGATAACCTCGGGGACAATTCTGTCCACCAGCAGTGTTACCACCCCTGGGTAGAAAATACGGATAGTTTTCAATCGGATTCGAACCTACAACATACGGCATCAGTCGCCCTAGCTGAGAGGCCACAGACAGAACCACTCGGCTAAATCTCCACTCCCAAAAAGTCAAAGAGTACCTTAGTACCGGTATAGGGAAGGGAAAAGCTGGCATGCTGAATTGTCATACCAAGCAGTTTTCATAAAAACACATATATACTATAGAAATAACGGGCGACCGCGCTGACCATTTATCGGCAAGGGCGAGAGGAAAGCCAAATTGATGGGCGAGGTTGCCGAGCCCCTAAGTTTTGGCTTAAACTCTCGCTCACGCCCATAAATAAACGTTAATTGTCAGCGCGGTGTCTATTATTTCCATTATATTATATTATCAACGAACCACAAAAACGTCAAATTTACGAAAATTTTCCAAGTGAACGACAACGGGGCCCCAGAATTTGTCAATGAGTAGTGTGCGCGCTGTAAAATTTTGCAAATTCGGAGATTTTTTTCAAAAAAGAATCTAAACTTTGCCCACAAGTGTTCAATTTTATTTTGCGATCTTTGCACAAATTACAATTTACGTTTTAGCTGAAAAGTTACAATGTTTACGATATTATTCCTATTCACGGGCACATAACAAAACGTAATTGCGTATTTGTGGGCGGTCACATGGTTCAGCTCGACCAATTAAAATGCGACGGACAGGCATGTAAAATAATTGTCTATGACGTGCAATGTGAATGCAGAGACTCGAAGACAGCATATCTGTAACATAATAAATCACTATCAAGGTAAAACGATGGATGTCATCCCAGAGGCACAATGTAAAACAGACAAAACTATGAACCAAACTAAGGGAGCCTTCAGTATTACAGGGGGTGGCCGGGGGTAAGGGGGGGTCACTTTTTAGAAAACAGTTCAAGGGGAAGGGTCACTTTTTATAAACCTATCTTGGGGGAGGGTCACTTTTGACAGAAGCTGATTTTATGGCCAAAACTTTGATTGTCCATGCGATATTCCTGAATATGAAATCACCAACAAAATACGTACACATTAACCACAGTTTCACAAGCAAAGAAGATGCAGTGGTATCCCACATTAAACACCTTGAACAGTTAAAACTGATAAAAGAAAAGAGATAAAAACATATGCAACAGAAGGAAAAGTGTATATCAGTTATCAAATGTACATAAATGCAAAGATATTGTCAGTTTTATATTGGAAGAAAGATGTGCATAGTTCTCTCATAGACTACCGTGTACAGTAAATCAACTATTGAGTGAAATTCCAAAATCAAATTTCTTGCACAACCATGGACTTGTAACCACTCTAGTCTAATCAAGAACATTAAAATAATAATCAAGGGCACATACATGCACAGATTTACCTAGTTTTGTATTTGAAAAAACTATTCTAGTTTCATCATAGACACAACGGGTAGTGAACCAACTTTTTAGATGAAATTCAGAATTAATTATTTAATTAATTGCCTGATATTTTACTTCCAAATTCAAGCAAAGAACATTTAAATACATTATCAAAGATATATAATATACTGATATAACATGTTGTGTTGGGGAAATTGCCAATAATTTGAAAGATAGACTCCATGTACTATGATTTGATTTTTGGATGAAGCACTATAAATCAACCATATCTTGCCTTCTCATAGTTGCACAAAATATGGTGATCCTCCCTCAAATGTATTGAAATACCATATCTCTTCAAAAATGTTTGCGTGATAAATTTCGACAGTTCCTCCAAAAACACCAGCCCTCGCCTCGGTAATATGTCCTAATATAACAATTTAACCAATTGGTATGTAAATTAGCTGATACTGTTTCAGTTATTCTTGGGAGAATACCGCAGTGGTTGGAGGGGGGGGTCAAGTTTTAGAATGTCGGACAAGGGGGAGGGTCACATTTAGACAGGAGGATAGGGGAGGGACACATTTTACGGTACAGGTGTGCGCGAAATTCCCCGGCCCACCCCCCTATAATTACTGAAGGCTCCCTAAAGGCCAATTACCAATCCTAGTGCTAGAATTGGTGCTAACGTTTCTATGAAGATCACTGTCTTTAGACACGCGGAAATTAACTGTAATTGCCATTACACTCATTATGTTGAGTCGTTTATGACGCCTTATAGCAATATCATGACAAACGCATTGTGTTTGGCAAAGTGGCAAACGAAATGAAAATAAGACTGGCGGTTCTCGATTAGAAGAAAAGTGTAGATCGACGTTCAACATCATTGCGGTTGGTAGTTCATGTTACAAACCCAAGGCGAAGTTTATCTGTTCCATTCTTTTCCATAAATAGTTTGAATTAATCTAAAATTTAGAGAATTTGGTTGCAGGACATTTACAAGCAATAAAAGTTTGGTTGTCATAAATTTTATTTGTACCTCCGTATAAAGCACGGGGCTTAAATGGCCATGTACACATAATTATTTCATCTTTATTTACATTTTACACGTACTCAAAAGTGTCCCTGGTTACAATGCGTTTAAACAGTGTTGACTGTACACAAAATGTCGCCCGAACGTACGCGAGTGTTGCTTCATTGTACAGTCATTTTCACGTTTGCACGCCCATTTCACTCAGGAGGCCCTACAGAGCGTTCCTGTTAAAAGAGATTGTTTTTTTCTTGATGCATCCAAAGCATTTGATAGAATGAATCACTTTAAGTTTATTCAGACACTTATCGATAGAAAGGTTCCAATACACCTTGTAAGATTAATTTACTTTTGGTATAGAAACCAACACCTTGTGCGTGATGCGGCAATGTTACATGTGATTGATTTGCTGTGACAAACGGTGTCCGATAAGGTGGTGTTTTGTCAGCCCACCCCTTTAATATATATATTGTCAAATTAGGTAACACTTGGGTTGGATGTATTTTACAAGTGGTATAAATGCAAATAACGTGTTATGCAGATGACACGACACTGCTTAGCCCTGCTATCAAGGGTTTGCAATGTCTTCTTAATATTTGTGAAGGGTATGGCAATGATCTTGATATTATCAATCCTTACTGTATCACTGAACGATGAATTGTTTAAATTTATTAATAGACATTTTCATTTAGGACATATCATTAGCAATGACATGACTGATGATGATGACGTTGTGAGGCAGAGACGTGCTTTTTGTGTTCAAGCCAACATTTTGCTGATATAGTGTAATCCTTGTAATAGGATATAAAGAAAGTGTTGTTTCTGCATATTGCAGAAGCATTTACTGCTGCCATCTACGGATGAATTTTAAAGTTAAAGTTATTAATAGTTTTAAAGTGATGTACAATAATATATCGAGACGACTCATTGGAGTTCCACCTTTTAGTAGTGTCACTTGGTGAAAATACTTAAACGGAATATTTATAAGCTTAGATACAGGACGGAACAATCAATGAATAAGCTTGTTAAGACAGTTTGTGAGTCAAATAGATACTTTAAGAGTAAGTCATAACAGTTTTGGAGGTGGCAGCTGTATACATGTAATGTATGAAACCTTCATTACTGTACGATGACCTTAGCCTACAGGGAGTCTAGACCAGAGTCAGCAATTAATATTCTTTGAATTTGTAATCTTTCTTTTTTTCCTTTTTCTATGGCCCATTTAAGTCTGAAGTCAACATGATAATTATAGGATTATGATATACTTCCACGCCTTTCTCCAACATTTAATATAAATTTGAAGAGAATAAATCTGACTCCAAAAGTCTCCCCGGATAATTCTGGTTGTCTTATGCTTCCAATGTGTTATGTAGGCCGTTTCCACACACACACACTCATGACCTGAGTTTAATTAGTCTAGAACCATTTCAAGGTCACTGCCTTTACTGGCCTCACAACCTTGCCTTCGATTAATCATGTTTGGAATGTTCTGGAAACTTAATTAGTTTGTGTAAGAGGGGAGACAATTTTAGAACAGTAATTAGCATGTCAATAAAAGTTCTAGATTGTTCTTATATGCTCTTATATAACCAAATGAGTATAAATAGGCGACCGGCACAGATTGCAGTCAGACATTTGGGATCGTGTCTCTTTCGTGTTACTTCATGACTTTAAAAACTCCAGCAGTATTAATTTCAAGGCTTTTCAATACCTTCACTGCCACGCTGGATTTATACAGTGGACTTTGTGCAGCTTCAAGTCTGCAAGCAAAGCACTGTTCATTCAATCCGACTGACATGTTACAACTCTGCGTTACAACTCTGACTTAGCGATTAGTTTTATTTTTGTAATAAATTTCATTTTATACGGAAACGGCTGAGTTCAGCTTTTGTTCATTCTCTGCACGTAACAAATGTTATATCCAAGTACTTTTATATGAAAAAAGGAATGTATTGACTTATAATATGTGCCTGGTCACCTGTAAAGAGTAATAGGATATTAAAGTATAGTTCCACGGCTTTGTTCAACATTCAGTATTGATTTGAAGAGAATGCATATGACTCCAAAGGTGTAACTGGATAATTCTAATGGTTATACTAGTATGCACCCACTGACTATATCCAACTACTTTTGCCTAATTGAAGCAAGTTATTTTACTATACAAGTAACCTAAAAATTTAATTTTATATCTATTGTGATTTATCAAATAACAGTTATAGCTATGACCTCAAAGTTGTACTTGTCAACTAATAAGCACCCTCTGTAGGCAATGTATGATCGGGAAAAAAAAAACAATCCATTTAACCTTATTCATTCTGTTCAAAGCTATTATTTTATGCTGCTTGAAATGTTAAATATTAGCAAATACTTTGACTTCAAAACCCTCCCTATGCATTTGAGCTATATTCTTGAAAAACGTCTTGAGATATTAAGTAAAAGCAATCAGTATGACTTCAAATCCTTCTCTCAAATTTTGGACAGTTACATTTTTTCAAAACGCAAGCCCCTTACACTTCTTTTGGAATCCTAATCTTATTTCTTGAATCTAAGTTGAAGAATTAAATAGTGTCTACTAGTATGACTTCAAAATTGTGCATGACTTCATTGGATACGACAAAACAAATTAATGATACTTAGAGTTAGAATGTTCTTGCCAGAAAAAAAATGTTTGGCACACTGTACAGACTGGCTTTTAAAAATATTAAGAGATAGGTTCATTTGAATGAATCATTTGCCTCTATTAAAGCTTTGGAATGTTTCAAACAGACGGTGCTAGCTTATACTAAAAAGGATGTTCTCATTTCTTGACAGAGGGGGGACAAAATAAGGCCCTAGGGGCTGAAGGCCTTCAAAGGGTAAGAGGAGTGGAGGGAAGTCCATGAACAGGGAAAGTGTGATCTCATTCATCGACAAAGACCAATCTTCCAAGGTAGCCCTCGGGGCAGTGGGGCCCACTTTTTGGCCTTCGGACATCGGAACACACACGCACACACACACACACACACACAACACACACACACATATCACACACACACACAAGCACAAAACAAACGAACATTCTTACTCATTAAACAAATGTTTAAACACAAACATCAACAAATAAATTCAAACCAACATTGAATCAGTTTCAAATGAACTAAATTGACTTTGGTTTATTGCATTTCAAAAGATAAACCCGAAAATGCTCTTTTTTGCTGTGTTACCATTTAAAAGACATGAAGGTGCAATTGAAAAACAAAACAAACTGTTGATCTGTCGGTTCAATCTCAAATTCAATATTTGAAGGTTTAAAGGGGGAAATGTACCATTTTTTTCTTTGATTTCGTTTACAAATATGAATCACATACATTTAAAGACAATAGAAAGTGTCTGAAATATACAACTAACAAGCCTCACAAACAGAGTCATTAGAAATAAATTTACAAAAATATTGATCAGGAGATTTTTTCAATTGTCAAAGTACCTATAAGCAACATCAATTTGATGTTTTGAAAAAGTATTCTTTAAAAACATTATACAGTGAATTGCTGGAACATACATGAAAATTGTGAAAACATTTCACTACACTTCATTACATCAACCTCGAATAACTTGAAAGAATAGCACTTTACATAGATGTCATGGCTATAAAATAACATTTACAATAATTCTTTTGTTTGAGTGAAATCTACAAACCCTCATGATGGTTGCATCTGTGCCATAATCTATAAGTGTTGCAACTCATCCATTTAACTTATGGATAAATTTTGGGTTAAGAGAGGGGGACTCAATCTATGGTAAGAATGCAAAAATGTGATATTCTCTTTAAGGTATGAATCTGAAGGAGGAATCATCTGCTCTTATTTTAGGGATGAATTCTATGTTGTTTGTTTTGAATTCTGAAAAAGACTCCTTGTATAGGATGAAAAAGGGGATACTTCAAGTAGCGCGAGGTGTATCTTTGAATTGAATCCAGGTAGTGAATAAAAGGTTGAATTTTACTAGGTTTGTACATTACCACAAATTTCTTGTCAGTAAAAGGTATTATTCAGTGAGAACGGAACAAGTGATAGTCTTGTCCTCTTATTTTTCACTTAGTGTAGCCTGTATTATGATATTGTGCTCTTTTTTCATGATTAAGCTATTAAGTAGCAGAAGCTGTACTTGCAGACCTTTTCTAAACATGTGGACATCAAACCAAATCATATCAATGAAAGCTATGGATAAAAACAATTTCTTAGAATTAGCAGTGTATTTATTTTTCTATATTTAAAAGATCTTGTGTTGGGTTGGGGTGGGGGCTTCAATGTAAAAAAAATAAAGTAGTAGAAATAAGATTGTCCAAGTGCATGGTCGAGATACCACAAACTTCACAAGTTGACATGATTTCCTCATACAGTTGGCTTTATTTCTTCATGATGGCAGAAATAAAACATAACCTGAAAGGTACCTTCTAAGTATTGAATCATAGTTCTGCTTTCAACTGATCTTCAAATAATATTCCATGCTCTTTTCCCACTCTGTCACCCGAGCATTGTTTCTCAGTGGCAATTAAATTACTGTATCTTTCAAGTATTTATATTAACCTAAATTTCCATGATGAATACTTAATGACCGCTTTGGAACATACAAATATTACTATGGATCCACATTACTTTCCTGATGTATCATATTTTAGTTGTGAAGCAAGGAAATGTTGTGTCACAAGTCCCTGATTGATCTTCTCACGAACAAAAGGGTTACTCCCCCAAGCTTTGAAAATGTCCTTCAAATATGTCCAAATATGAGTCAAGTATTTTTGCAGAAATGATAGTCCATGACGAAAAACTTCGATATTAAATGTTTCACAGATACATTATTCTGGGAGGAGGACGGGTCGGGGTGGGGTGATGGTCACCTGTACGTTCCTTGAGACACGATCATTTCACTGGCATCAACCTATGGATTAGTTTCTAATGATGAAAGTCTTACGTGTACAACTTAGTCATCCACTTTATTTCTTGGCGATCAGCAGATGAGAATCAACTGCCACCTGAAAAGAAGATAAATTATCAGAAGAGTGGCTATAGAATTGTAATGAAGTTCATGGCGAGTTAAACAGTTGAATGCATTGGAAAATAAATCTCAATCTGCACCAGATTACGTGATTAACCCCCCCCCCGGTTCTGTATGAGTATAGTGGAGAAGGTAATAGATAAAATTTAAAAACTAAAACAAAGAAAAAATAATACGATGAGGTGCTTTTCTCTTTAGAAATCCATCGACATTAGAAATAAAAATACGGCACTGCATAACAAAAATTATTTCAAATTTAGTAGGTTTTGATTATTTTAGCAACGGCCTACCCGACCGACTGCACTGGGCGGCAGATCTTTCACTCAACTCACACCTGTTTTAATAAATGTCAGCAAAAACACTATTCCATGCCACTATTTATATACTAAATCATCTCCGATGAAAGGGATTTACTGTTAATATTTTGAGAAAACAAAGAGTGGATAAAGAATTAGTACCATACTGATGAAATCATCACGTTTCTCACTCTGTTTGGGCAAACTAGTATGTGTGGTGGGCCAAGACTGCGTGCATAGGTGTCGGACAATGCAGTGTCGCGGTATCACTCGCGCCGCTGCTAATGTTTGCAAAACAATGTTATTCTATCGACAATCGTAATGAAAATACCGTTTCTCTTTAAAGTTTAATTAGTAAATTGAGTAGTATATTTCAAAACTCTCCCTTAAAAATCTTCGATACGACAGTGTAAGATATAGACAGACAAAAAATAGGCTAGTGAAGCAGTGGCTCAGGCCTCCTGCAGGGCTATAATGGTATGGTACAGTATGACCTTGTTTCAATAAATGCATATTTTAAAGCAAAATTTCACATTCTCATACTACCTGCTCCTTTATCAAATATTTTAGAATAATAAAATATCGATACAACTGATGAAATCGTGAAAATGTATTCTTTTTTGCATTTGTTTTATAGTAGACGCCAAGTAGGTCCAATGTACACTGCATACACAATATCACCTCATGAATGTACTCTTGGTGATCAATACGGCAAAAACACATTGCTTGGTCAAACAAAATTAAATTCATGAAGTTTTTAACAAAATAAACTTACCATATTATGCCTTGACTCTCATCTTCAAGTTTGCATGTGCGATGTGTGATGGTGAGCATGCGTGCGTGAGTTCTTCACAAACTCTACAACGTGTGGAGCGGTCTCAGTCAGAAAAATGTAACAACTTAGCCGGCTATTGAACCACTCTTTTTTGGGAGTGGAGATTTAGCCGAGCGGTTCTCTCTGTGGCCTCTCCGCTAGGCGACTGATGCCGTATGTTGTGGGTTCGAACCCGATTGAAAACTAGCCGTATTTTCTACCCTGGGTTGGTAACTCTGCTAGTGGACAGAATTGTCCCCGAGGTTATCGTTCGCCCAGTTAAAGCGATGAAATTCATTTCTTCGCTTCGATAAAGTTTGTATGTGCGATGTGTGATGGTGAGCATGCGTGCGTGAGTGCTTCACGAACTCTACAACGTGTGGAGCGGTCTCAGTCAGAAAAATGTAACAACTTAGCCGGCTATTGAACCACTCTTTTTTGGGATTGGAGATTTAGCCGAGCGGTTCTCTCTGTGGCCTCTCCGCTAGGCGACTGATGCCGTATGTTGTGGGTTCGAACCCGATTGAAAACTAGCCATCTTCCATGCTGTCTCAAAGAATATCAGTTGTTCCCACTTATTTGCAGCAAAGTCGGGAAGACTCGCTCGTATCCAATGCAATGATGGCCGTGCACCCCTGTTCTGTGGGTGAAACTGATTTATTTCCAATTAGCTAGAGGGTCTGCCATTGTTCTTTCATACCCGTACACCCCTCCATCTAAAATGGTATGGTCCCACTGTGCTCACAGGCGGTACGCAGGGGAGGGGGGTTAGGTGCAGCCATAGTATCTACTTTCACTTAGCCAAGGGGTCTTTTCATCACCTAGGAGACCTACGTGTGCTGTATGCCACCATTATATTACAGAGTGATATATACAAATATAAACAATGACAGAGCTGTTTCTTTGGCAAAATTTATTTATTGTCGTTTTGAAAAGAGAAAGTGTTATATTATTTTTAAATGAATTTTGAGGTTTTTCAAGTCCCACTTATTTGCAGCAAAGTCAGGAAGACTGTGCCCCAGCACAGAGTGTGGACTGTACTGAGGCACAAGCACAGGGGGGGAAGGATTAAACAACATCCCCCAAGGGGAGGATGGGCTATACAAGCCCAAGCATTGGGGGAGGGTGGACTATACAAGCCCCCGCACAGGGTGAACTACTAGTATATAAACCCCAGCACAGGGTGGAAACCCCCACACAGAGTGATCTATGTATACAATCTATTTTCCCTGAGCACGGGGTCTTTTAGCGGTCTCGACCTAAAAGAGATCTATATGACCCCTGCACAGGGTGTATTAAATAAGCCCATCTATTTTCACTGAGCTAAAGGATCCTTTAGGGGTTTAGAGGGTTCCTCGGGGGTCATCTATGCATGAACCAACTCCATAATCTATAGTCCACAAGTCTCGCGAGACTTTGATCTCTCGCATTTTGCGAGATGTGCGGACTATCCAACGGCCATAACTGCTAGCGTGAAATGGTTAAAAAGAAGTGTCCACATATTACAATTTCCACTGCATTCTATTCACAGTATCAATTCTTGAATTCAAACCTGTCAAAGTAATGTAAAGCTTTTATATGCAATAGTGTTACTAATGATCGCCATGAGAACAGGCATCAGTTACCATGGCGTGGCACATCCAGCTCTCTCAGCATGCTTAGTTTTGATTTGTGTCTCTTTTCGTAAAGAGACAAAAACTTTTGTTATATATTGTGATATAAGACAACCTTCCGTAGCATATGCAAAAAACTGATCGATGAAATAATGAACTCAGTATCTGACCAAAGTTACAGAATGTGGCAGTCGTATTTTGAGTATAAAATACTCGAAGCGATATCTGACTTACATTTTTTATTTCGAATCGAAAATGGCACAATACGTTTCCACACACAAGCGAAATCCCCATTAGCACCATGATTTAAGAACCAAGTTTAACACATGCAAATTTGTATATGAGTCATTTTAATCCATTTTCCCTGCTATCTGTAATTTGGAATGCATGAACAGAAACATTCTGGTCACCGGTTAATTCTCTGCAGTACTAAAACCAATTTGATTGGTTTGTTAATTCCCCTGCTTCTATTTCTCCTACATGGTATTCTCGCTCTGTCTCTTCCCCTCTAGGTGAAACACGAAAGAAGTTCCTTCTTGGACATCCAATAGTAAAAGAACTTATACGACATAAGTGGAATGCCTACAGCCGACATGTATACTACACTGGAATGGTTATCTATCTAATTTTCGTCCTGTTGCTAACTGGGTATCTACTGTCTACTCCCCCACCGTATATTTCCGTGAGGACAATGGTACGCTTGTATGGTATGCCAACGGTGAAGATAAGTATGGCCAAGAAGCCGAAAACTACATAAGACCTAATACCACAATCTTGTTCAAGTGGCTCGTGTATATTCTTGGCGTGTTCGGGATTTTCAAAGAGGTATTCATATAAGTTTTCTTTTGTCTAGTTTAAAGTAAGTCGCAAGTCACGATTTTATCATTTTTGAAGTGGAAGACATTGTAAATTTCTTCTGACACATCCTTTTTTTATTTAACGGGTACGGTAAATTAATATGGTGGGGTTCTTACTCACGAACTAAAGTAAGGACTTAACAAGAGTTTCTTGATGAACGTATCCAAACATTGTAAAGTGATTCTTATAATACTTAACGTCTGTCATCCAAAAGTGGAAAGTAAATTACCAACATTTACAATACCGACGGCGTAACACCATTTGGTGACAGAATAGCGACAGGCCAAGATCTACAATAATATATTTTGAGGGAGGAGAACGTATGTTTGTGTTGAATGATGGCTCTTTTGAATATTGAAAAGAAGGTATTACTGTTTAAGAGATGTCACACCAGACGAACGCGATTTGCGGTGAAGTATGAAAAAGTGGACGTACATCTATCCATGTTAATTCAATTTGACTATTTTGTATTTACACAATTGTTGAAGAGGATGTGTTTATAAAGCAAAAATTATGCTTGCGAATTCCAAAGGACAATATGGCATATCGATGTTCCTTGAAAAAAGAACTGCTATATTCTGCCCTGTAAACTTATTGCAACAATTGATTGGCCCATTCAACTAATGATTCATGAACAATCAGCATATTTTAACAATGCCTCTTTAATGAGACTCTTAAATACTGATTTTCAGATTTTCCAGGCATGCATGAGGAGAAGCGCTTCCTTACACTAGAAAATATAATGGAATTGTGTATATACCTGTTGAGTGTCCTGTTTGTGCATGATTTTACTTCGGACCAACACCTGTCTGGACTGAGATATGTATGCCATTTTAGCAAATGTCGTAGCAATGTCTGTCTGTCTGTCTGTCTGTCGTCCGTGTGTGTGAGCGTGTGTGCATGTGTCTGTCTACAATAACTCCACGATAACTCAAAAACGCTTGAGCAGATTAAAGTCAGATTTGGTAGACAGATACCATATGCTACTTGCAAGAACTGATTCGATTTTGGTTTGTGTGGCTTGCATATTAATGAAGTTATGACCCATCGATTTTTTTATATAACGGATTCCCTATGGAGATAGTAATGACAGTTTCGACACATACCCAGAAACACTGCACAAAATTTCATTAAACTTTTCACAGATGACAATCTCAGAACATTATGATGATACTGTGAGTGTCATGCCAATTATCTGCTCACTTGTATATTAAATGAACTTTTGTAATAAGTGACCTGACTCTGAAATCCTGTACCAAATTAAATGATACTTGCGGAAATACTGATTATATATTAATACATATCTAATCGTACTGAGAAGCATTGGGCAGTGTCAAGTTATCAAATAGCTCATTTGCATATTTTGTTATGTTTTGTAATTCGATATAACTCCGAAATAACTGCACCTAATTTGATGAAATCAGCTGCAGATACTGATCCGACAGATATCTAACTGTGGTGTAAAGTATTTAGTAGTGTAAAATTAATAAGGGGTTCATTTGCATATTCAATGAACTTTGTAATTAGATATATATCTCTGAAATTAGCGCACCCCATTCGGTGAAACCTGCTCAAGATATTGATCTGATAACTACTATGGTACTGAGAAGAATTTAGCAGTGTTAATTTAACAAATAGTCATTTGCATATTTTATGCAGTTTTGTAATTAGTGATATAACTCAAAAATAACTGCACCAAATGTGATGAAATCTGCTGCAGATACTGATCCGACAGATATCTAATTGTGGTGAAAGCATTTAGTTGTGTGAAGATACTTAAGGGTTAATTTTCATATTTAATAAACTTTGTAATTAGCGATATAACTCTGAAATTATGGCACCCAATTTGGTGACACCTGCTACAGGTATCGGTCTGATCAATATATAATTGTTGCGTGAAGTACAGAGCAGTGTCAAGATAACTAAGGGTTTGTCAGCATATTTAATTAACTATGTAATTAGTGATACTACTCCAAAATTGCGGCATGAAATTTGATGACACATGTAGGCTACAGATGTTGATCTGATATGATAGAAATCTTACTTTTCCTAGAAGCATTGAGCAGTGTCAAGTTAGCAAACAGCTCATTTGCATATTAAATGAGGTTTTGTAATTAGTGATTTAATTCAGACAGTGCCGTGCAAAAGTTGATGAAACCTGCTACATACAAAGATATGACAGATATATCATTGTTCTGTGAAGCGTACTACTATGTAATGAACCTGATGTAAAGCATATGAGCACATTCAGTTGACATCTGGGTGTAATTTCAATTTGATATTATTTATAGAATGTTAAACTTATAACTGTGTGTTTTATTTTAGCAATGGCAATGGTGTTGTGGTACTTTTGCGATATTTTTTGCCTGGATGGAGATTATCATTTTTCTAAGAAAGTGGCATACGTCGGTATATTTGTTGTCATGTTCACAGGTAACATATAATTTTAGATTTGTATCACAAAATGTCGTTTGCTTAAAGTCTGCTTCCTGGGTGCAGGTCAATTACCTACATTTAAATATCTCTCCTTTGGACCCTGTAGAACTCATCAAATCAAGAATGCAAAAGAAACTCTACAAGAGATTTTTCAGTCCTGCTGATCATGAGAGGCGCCCCATAGCGTACCTTATTTTAGCTGACTTCATTACACACATGAGCTAATGTCATAGCGAAGTCTGCCTGTCTGTCCGTGTGTGTATATGAGTGTGTGAGTGTGTGTGTGTGTTTACACGATAACTCAAAAACACCAGAACAGATTAAAGTCAGATTTGTAGACAGATACCATATGCTAATGGCAATAACTGATTACATTTTGGTTAGTATGGCTTACATATTAATGAAGTTATGACGTATCATTTTTTTCATATAATGGTTTCCCTATGGAGATAGTCTGGCAGTGTCGACATATATCAAGCAATACTGCACAAAATTTCATTTACTCTTCATTTAACTTTTCACATATCGAATCTCAGAACATTATAATAATAATGTTAGTGCCATGTCAATTATCTGCTCATTTGCATATTTAATTAACTTTTGTAATTAGTGACATAACTGAAATTCCTGTACCAAATTTTATGATACGTACTTAGAAGCATTGGGCAGTGCCAAGTTAATAAATAGCTCATTTGCATATTTTATGACGTTTTGTAATTTGTCATACAACTCTGCAATAATTGCATCAAATTTGATTAAATCTGCTGCAGAGACTGATCTGATAGATATCTGACTGTGTTTTAAAGCACTTAGTTGTGTGAAATTAATCAATAGTTCACTTACATATTTCATTTACTTTGTAATTAGGTATCTGTGAAATTAAGGCAACAAATTTGGTGAAACCCGCTACAGATATTGATCTGATAAATACATTGCGTAGTGTCAAGTGAATTTTGGCTTCATTCGCATATTTAATGAACTTTGAAATTAGTGATATTACTCCAAATTACAGCATTAAATTTGATGAAACGTGCTAAAGATGTTGATCTGACAGATATCTATTTGTACTGAGAATCATTGAGCAGTGTCAAGTTACAGTTTTGTTTTGAGTGATTTGACTTTGAGAGTACCGTGCGAAAGTTGATGAAATCTGCTGCAGATACTGATCCGACAGATATCTGACTATGTTTATTGTAAAGCTTTTAGTAGTGTGAAGTTAATTAAGGGCCAAATTTGTTGAAAGCTGCCACATATATTGATCTGATTAATGCAATAGTGCGGGATTGAGCAGTGTCAAGTTAATTAAGGGTTCATTTGCATATTTAATGAACTTTGTAGTTAGTGATATTACTCAAATTACAGCATTAAATTTGATGACACGTGCTAGATATGTTGATCTGATAAATATTAATTGTCCCATGAAGCATTTAGCAGTGTCAAGTTAACAAACAGCTCATTTGCATATAAAATAAAGTTTTGTAATTAGTGATTGAACTCTGAGGGTACTGTGCGAAAATTGATGAACCCTGGTACCTGCAATGATATAACAGATATCTGATTGTTGTGTGAAGCGTACTACTCTCAATCAACCTGTTGCAAAACACGGGTGCACACTCAGTTCACATTTGGCCTTCGTCTTATTATGGCACATTATTAAGGCCAAAATTCGAACTTGACATTTTGAATTGATACTCACAATTTTCAACAATCGAAACCCACCCCCCCCCCCCCCCCCCATTTTGGATTCCTACTCGCCATTTTCAACTTTCGAACTCTACATTTTGGATTCGCAAAAGGCCAAAATTAAAACTCCCATTTTGGATTCGTTGTCGTTTTTTCAACTATCCAACTCCCTATTTTGGATTCGTATTCGCATTTTGTAACTTTCGAGCTCTCTGTTTGACTAACTCTCATTTTTGACGAGCTCCCATTTTGGACTCGTAGTCGTTTTTTAACTTTATTATCCATGATTTTTGAACAACCATTTTCGACTCGAAGTCGCACCAATGACGTTTTTCTCAGTGGTCTTCAGGAGGCATTCCTTAATTGTTTAATTGTAATTAGCCACGTTTCTCCTTCTTGGCTATACTACGTCAGAAATCGTCATAGACATATCACATGACATTTCAGAGTTTTCTGACTATTCTTGTGTGATCTTTCTAGACGGTTAAAAAATATGAACCGGAAACATAAGGGCTTTTACACGCCACAAATACCACCGTTATCACATAATTTCATCGCCATCATGTCGTCTAATGACAAAGGCATGCTTCGTCTAAATCAATGGAGAGGGACCGGTTAAGACGAATAAGACGGCTATTAGAAGTGGCCGAGACTAAATAGCCAAGGTGGCTATTGTTATTTTATTGATTCAGGCTGAAGCGATGTGGAGTGTGTGTACAATTCTTAAATCAGTTGTGTCCACATAAAGACCAACAGTTACAATGCTCACATACAACAAGATTGCCGCTCCCCAAGAAGAGGCGGGAACAAGTAAACAGCTAACATCAGGAGCTGTCCAAGGAGGCACTCTGTTTAAGTTACCCAAAATGATCATAACATTCCCCTCCTTTTGTTTGATAGCGACTATTCGCTAAAAGTATATTGTGAATACCAAAGTCTGAATTTCAACTTGGAACGATATAGAACAACTTTTGCTACGTGAAAATTTTGAAACTTTTCAACTTGCAACGTACAAACGGTAGACGAAAACAGAATCTGCTCGTTGGTCATCTAAGAATCCTTGACAGGTGATCATTTTAGTATAAAGTCGTCATATTGTCTTTGAAGTCTTCTGTGTCGCTTTGGTCGGTCTCCAGGGTAACTGTTCAGAGCAATGTCTGCTCAGATTAACTTCAAATTTCTGGTGGGCTGTCACTTGGCTTCTCTTTTGTTGCTGTATCCTGGCTTGTTTGATGTACAGGCTTAATGTGAATTAGATCACTTTGATACTGAACTCCTTCAGGTGTCGGTATAGTATATCGATGGTCAGAGAAGTGGACAATAATTGTAGATGGCAAGGTTGATTTTAGAGTTTTCTGAAATCTACATGATGAGCCTGTCTGTCAGTGGGGTGGTAATCCATTGGTTTGTCCACCGTATGCGTATGTTCTCAGCACAATTCTTTCTTTATAGACGTTGGTAGCTGTTGAAGTCCATATTGTTTGAGCGGCAAATTTGTCTTAATCTTTCTGCCCGAAAACATCATAGAGAATGGCAATGAGGGAGGTTCATATGTGATGGGTGTATCCTGCAATGTTGTCATGATCTCTCTAAAGGTTTCCTCACCCTTCTGAAGTGATTTCTATAGCATGCTTTAGACTGTACCTATATTTCTTTTTGCACGCCAGTTGGCTTGTTGATGATGTTGTGTGCTGGTGGACAATCATGACATTCTTATACAAAAACTTCATTATTATGGGGTTAGGGGTATTCCACTAGATTGGTTTCACAGTTACTTATCAGATAGAAATCAATTCGTGGTGGTTGATGGAGAACCCTCTACTGAAAGACAAATCAGGTGTGGAGTACCTCAAGGATCGATACTTGGTCCAACTTTATTTTTGATTTATATCAATGATATCTGTAATGCAACCACTTATTTTAATTTTAGGCTGTTTGCCGACGATACAAACATATTTAGATCTGTATGTGCCCAGCAAATAAATTTGAATGACGTCACTTTTCAACTTAATGAGATCGACAAATGGTGTAAGGGAAATAAATTAACAATAAATGCAGACAAAACAAACTATATGATTATCAAAACACCCCAGAGAAGGGTTACTTTTGAGGGTAACTTGCGTATCGGTACTACAGTTATTAAAAAGTTTCTTCAGCAGGTTATCTTGGTGTAAATATTGATTCTTCATTTTCTTGGAAATCACACATTCAGAGAATTGTAAAAGCTATTACACCGAAAATTGGTATTATTTCAAAAATTCGACATTTTGTTCCAAATCTGTTCTTCTTCATATTTACAACGCTTTTATTTTACCTCACTTATCCTAGTATTGAAATTTGGGGAAACACCTATCAGACTTACCTTGAGCCAATTTTCCTTCTTCAGAAAAAGCTAGTTCGCTTAATCACCTTCTCCGATTTCCATGCTCATTCTGAGCCTTTGTTCCGAAATTTACGTATTTTGAATATTTACAAGTTAAGTAAATATTACTCATGTATGTTTATTTTTGACTTAAAGCATAACAATTTACCCCATAGAATTGATCGTTATTTTGACCTTGTCTCTCATGATTATCTAACACGTTCAATTACCGACAATAATATTCGAGCCCCACATACAAGACTTAGAGTTATTCAACATAACATGACGTATGCAGTTACCAAACATTGGAACTCTTTACCACTTTCATTAAAGAAACTAGAATCCAGAAGTTTATTCAAAACGGAATTGCATTCTCATTTACTAAATTAATTTTACAAACTCTAGTGTCATATTTATTTTAGTGTTATATTTATATATTTGTTGTTGCTGATTGACACTTTATTTTTTTTATTACAATTACCACTCATTTGCTGACACCCGTCTGTCTCATATACGTACGTATGATTGCTTTGTTATACTTTTTTCTTTGAGATTGGGGCCATGGACTAGATTAGTCTCTATGGACTATTTCCATGGTCCTCACCAGAAACATTGTAACGAGGTATACTTTGACATTTGTTTTTGTGTTGTAGTTATTTTTTCTTTCTGGTGAATAAATTTGATTGATTGAAAATTTAATTTATTTCAAAGGATTGGCAATACTCATGGTATTCATCACTTGTAAGTTTGTGGACCGTTATCAGATATTATATTTTGTGGGTAGCCAAAATTAGACTAGATTTTGTCCAATTTACTGATAACAGATGAACTCTTTTATATTATGTAATATGTCCGCCCAAACAAAACCTATAGAGGAGTCGACAGTGAGTAGATGTTGGGACGATTGAAACCGGAATATTTCGATACCAATCATTTGCATGGCTTCAGAGCTTTGAATTGACTGTACTGGAAGCTTGGTTTTGCTTCTCTTATAAGACTGACATTGGTCACAGTCAGGTATCATATTTTTATTGTCCGAATTCAGTCCATGCCAGTACACTTATTGTCAGACTCGTAGTCGTGTTTTCTCTACACCGTGGTGTGTTTGTGAAATACTTATGGTATCTTTTGTCTCAACCTTGCCGGTATGACAATTCTGTGCCCTTTCAAGACTTAACTATTGTGGATAGCTAGTTCTGAGCGATGCTGCCATTATGCACGGACTGTTTAATTGCATTTGTTGTCTTTTTTCTTGTAGCCATCTATTGGTGATGTATATGGTTAAGGAGTAGAGAACTGGATCAGAAGCAGTATATTCTTTGATGCGATCAATGAAAAATGGGTTTCATTGTGGATATTACGAATATGTACATCAACGTCAGGTACCTGACATGTTGTCTGTCTAATGTCTATACATCTGGAGCGACAGTCAGCAAGTGGTTCGTTTAGACCTGGTACGTATTGGATGTCTTAGTTGTATCCTTGTATTTGCAGGCTAAGCCTCTGCAGTCTAGCTTGCATATTGCAAGTTTGCTTCTTTGTTATTGTTTCCAGTGGTTTGTAATCAGTATGGATAAAAAATGTCTGCAGATGACGTAGTGTTTGAAGAATCTTGTTGCCCAGACGACAGCTAACATTTCTCGTTCTATGTTGCTGTAGTTGGACTAAGCAGGAGTTAGGGCCTTCAATGCAAAGTGAATGGGTTTACCGTTTGCAGTTCTACAGCACCCAGACCTTTGCTTGATGGTCACACTGAATCACAATTTCTTTGCTCGAGTCGAAGTAAGCAAGCACTGGCGCTTTGGCAATGGCTTGTTTTATACTAAGCAGCGCTTGGTTATGGCCTTCAGACCAGGTGAAGACCACATCTTTCTGAAGTAGTCTTCGAAGGGGTTCAACCAGTTGGCTCAGTTTAACAAACTTTAATAAGTAGCTCACAAGTCGGAGGAGTGGCGGCAACTCTTGTTTTTTATGCTTTGAGCTTCTGGATAGCTTCCACCTTAGATGGGTCAGGCACTATTACTTTCTTTTCTAAGATGTGTCCGAACAGTTTGACTCTGTCCTTGGTGAAGGGACAATAATCGCCATTTAGTTTGACATTGTTCTGTCTGCATGCTGTCATAAGATCTTGAGTTGTCAAGTCATGCTTCTTTTTGGTTTCAGCAGCAATAAGTATATTGTCTTTGATGCAGTATACGTTGTCGATCGATCCACATATTTGATCAAGTTCAACTTTAAACATATCTTGGACAGATTTCAAACCGAAAAGCAATCATGTGAGACAGTATCTGCCGTAGGTAGTACTGATCGTTGTGAGTTTTTTGTCGAGAAGAATGTCCAAATATTCATTTTTGCATTCTTAAGATCCAACAATATGTCATCAAGCACTTTTGCATAGAAGTGTGGTCTTTTTAATTAATGTCCAACTCCCGGGGTCAATTATGCGTATGAATCCATTGAGTTTAGTGAAAAGTACAACGTTGTTGACCCAGTCAGTTGGCTCCTGTACATCCTTGATGATGCCAATTTCTATCTAACGGTCTATCTTATGCCTGAGGGGTTTTTTTAATGCATTGGATGTTCTTCTGGATGCATTAAAAGCGGGTGTTGCATCATCAGCCAGCTTGATTTTGTTTTCCTTTTGGATTTAGCCAACACCTTCAAATATATCGGCATTGTCTTTGATGAGTTGCACAAGGGAAACTGACAAGCCCTAGCTTGCTTCACAAGTTTAGGCCAAGTAGCTTGTTCAGTAATACAAAGAATTCAACATTGGCTACACAAGTGTTTTGATGCTCAATGGTTGGCACTGTTACGCTTCCATGGCATTGAAATTGTTTGTTGCCGTATCCGCTGAGATGTACATCAATTGTACTAGCCTTGTGATATGAACCCAAAAGTGACCGATAAGTGGCATAATTCAGGATACTTTCTTGGGTGCCAGTGTCAACCTTTTGCCTTTAGATGTCTCTTCTTTTGAAGTTTGGACAGCTTCAAATTTATCTTTATCAACTCGTGTACATCATCACACCCGTTGTGGTCTGGTTGTCATAATCCCACTCACTTCTAACTTCATGCGTTTTCTTGTCAGGTTGTTTAGTCAGTAGTGCGCCTGAGGTACAGAGTGACATTGCCTGCCCAATGGTTGTGTTTTCCCCATTTTCCCCATGGCAAAAGCTTGACATTTTCATGACAGGTGGTTCAGACCACAATTTCTGCATTCACTGCATGTGCTTCCCTTTGGCTTACTTGGTCTGTTATGTATACTTGCCGCGGCTGAGTCCATAACTTTAACTTTACTTCTGGATCTCTTTCCGTCACTTGACAAGTCCTAGCTGTTGACTTTACGCAATCCTTCTTCACCTCTCGCTAATAGGATGCTTGCAGTTTTTTCTTAGCTTTTTACATTTTAACAACAAAGTAAAGTTCTATACGTTGCTTAAACAGTTTGAAGGAAATTATCTAACTTATCCCGTTCCCAGTTCATCACAGGTAGTTTATCTGCCATTGCTGTTTTGAGACAGAAAACATAAAGATAGAGTCTGAGTGTAGTATCTGGAGCTGTTTTTACAGTGTTAACATTAGAATAAACTGAAGCCAATTTCTTCTTATTGAGTATCACTTGTTTTCCTTGTTTCAATGTCCGGGTCACCAATTCATGTTATTGACTCAGGCCGCAGGGACGTGGAGTGCGGTACACTTATTAATCAGTTGTGTCCTCATAAACACCAACAGTTACAAATTCCACATACAAAAAGATGGCTGCTCCCCACGAAGTGACGAGAACAAGTAAACAGCTAATGATAGGAGTTGTCCATAGAGGGCACTCTGTCTTAGTTACCCACATTGATCATAACAACTATTGCCACGTGCATGGCCATGCCATGGTTTTCAACACGCCATGGTTTTCCGACCTGTAATTGACTATCTCGACCATCGACGCTTCACGTCTGAAGCCCTTCTTTTTGTCGATAACTCGATCATATAATCGACAATTTCCCATCCCTAGATCAAAAAGATCACTTTTAGCATAATTAAGACTTGGTATCATTAACTCTGAAAATGAAAACTGGGCGTTACACGAATGTGCCTAAAGAGGAAATACTATGTGATCTTTGTCCAAATGTAGTAGAAGATAACTCCATTTAATTTTTGACTGTGAACTTTACCATGTTTTTAGGAATCAGTTGTTCTCTAAAGCCAGAAACTTGTGCTTTGTATTTCATTCATTTGATATACAACACAAACTGAAATTTCCAACGAAATTTTCAACGAGACGAAAAGCTTCTTATACATAAACATCTAGCTTTTCATATCCGTGAACTCTATTAGCTCTGCTGTCAGCGACGCGGAGCTCATCAAATAGGTTGATTTTCCTCCATCATCCGCCGTCGTCGTCCGTCGTCGTCCGTCGTCCGTCCGTCAACAACGTCTGAAACTGCAAGTCCAATTGCTTTAAAATTTTATATGCAGTTCATTTGAGGTGACCTCACTTAAGTTTGTTCAAATCGGGGTGAAATTTGCATATTTGTATTTTTGGGGCATTTTTTGGTGTTTTTTGTAAAAAAAATCTCTTCTCTGAAACCGCTTGTCCGATTGCTTTAAAATTTGATATGCAGTTTACTTAGGTGACTTCAGTCAGATTTGTTCAAATTGTGATGAAATTTGCATATTTGTATTTTTAAGGCAATTTTTGTCATTTTTGGTAAACAATCTTTAAAAATCTTCTTCTTCAAACTACCAGTCAGATAGCTTTGATATTTGGTAAATATGTCTCTAGAGATGTTCTATTTCAGATTTGTTCAAATTGTGCCGAAATATGCAAATTTGCAATTTCAAGGCAATTTTTGCCATTTTTGGTCAAAAAATGTATTTCTCAAAAAGTACTGGTCCGATAGCTTTGAAATTTGGTATACAGGTTTCTATAGATGAACTTAGTAGTATATATTGGATTTCTGATGAAGTCTGTAATTTTGTATTTTGGGGCAATTGTTGCCATTTTGGTCAAAAAATGTGTATTTCCAAAACTACTCATCTTATAGCTTTGAAATTTGATATACAGGTTCCCACTAATCAAATAAATGATATTTATCGAAATTATGATGAAATCTCTAATTTTGTAATTTTGAGGCAATTTTTACCATTTTTGGTCAAAACTGTGTATTTCCAAAACTACTCATCTGATAGTTTTGCAATTTGGTATACAGGTTCCTACAGATCACCTTAATGATTATTGAAATTATGATAAACTCTGCAATTTTGTCATTTTTGGGCAATTTTTGCCATTTTTGGTCAAAAAGTGTGTTTCTCAAGAAGTACGTACTGGTCTGATAGCTTTGAAATTTGGTATAGAGGTTTCTACAGATGAGCTAAGTAATATATATTTAATTTCGGATGAAATCTGTAATTTTGTATTTTTGGGACAATTTTTGCCATTTTTGACCAAAAATGTGTTTTTCCAAAACTACTCATCTTATAGCTTTGAAATTTGATATACAGCTTCCAACTAATCAAATAATTGCTATTTATTGAAATTATGATGAAATCTCTAATTTTGTAATTTTGGGGCAATTTTTTCCATTTTTGGTCAAAACTGTGTATTTCCAAAACTACTCATCTGATAGCTTTGCAATTTGGTATACAGGTTCCTACAGATCACCTTAATGATTATTGAAATTATGATAAACTCTGCAATTTTGTCATTTGGGCAATTTTTGCCATTTTGGTCAAAAAGTGTGTTTCTCAAGAAGTACTGGTCTGATAGCTTTGAAATTTGGTATAGCGGTTTCTACAGATGAGTTAAGTAATATATATTTAATTTCAGATGAAATCTGTAATTTTGTATTTTTGGGACAATTTTGCCATTTTTGACCAAAAATGTGTATTTCCAAAATTACTCATCTGATAGCTTTGAAATTTGGTGTACAGGTTTCTATAGATGAACTACATGATATTTATTGAAGTAATGGTGAAATCTGCGATTTTGAATTTTTGGGGCATTTTTTCCCACTTTGGTCAAAATGTGTTTCTCAAAAAGTACTGGTCTAACAGCTTTGAAATATGGTATACAGGTTTCTCTAGATTTAACTAAATTTGATCTTTTGAAATTATGATGAAATCTGCAATTTTTATTGGGGGGGGGCAATTGTTCCCATTTTTGGTCAGAAAATTTCATTTTCAAAAAACTACTCATCAGATAGCTTTGGTTGACATGTTCTTAGGGATGATCCGATGTGATATATTCAAAGTATGATGAAATTGTGTATTTTTGCAGCTTATTTTAGCAATTTTTTTCTGGCCATTGCACTAAGCTATCAAAGATTTCCACCTTCTTTATCAACATGTGTTAAAAATAGTTATTCTCTACATAAACACAGCGGAGCTATTTCGGCCGCTAGGTCGTTTGTTTACTGTTTAGTGTCTTGTAGGTTCTTGGGCTGGGTTTGGCTACCAAGCTGTTTAAGTCAACACATGACACTTAATATATTAATATAACATAACATAACATAACATAACATAACATAACATTCGATCAATGTTCCGAACCAAGTGTAATCTGTCGCTCGACAGAAGAAGTAAACATGGCCGAACAGCCCGTTTACGTTCAAATGAAAATGCAAAACATACATCTCTGAGTCATCGTCACCGCATGAGGCACGATACTTGTCTCACATATCTTTAAGAGTATTTGATGTTGTCGGGGAAAAAAGGATGATTCACAAAGGTTTTGGACCAGTCTTTTAATGTCCAACCTTGAGCTTGAGCATTCACTTCCTTGAGTATGGTGTTATCCTGGAATAACTTCTGTCATATATGGGGAAAAGTACGCGCCTCCTGAGTGAAAGACTAAACCTTTGCTCAAACTTTCCTTGATAAAAACTGTCAACCAAATCAAAAATAGAAAGCAGGAGTCACTGTGAAAAGTTTTGTATCACAGGAAAGTTCAAAATATCCATTGTGGCCTCCGTAAAACAAGATACCATCATTATCCGAAAATTCCGACGCCCCAACAAACGTTTGATGACAACTCTGACAGGCTAGGTCACGTGGTCTTAGGTCATGGTACGGTGCAAACGTTTACGGCAGGCAAACTTAGTTTTCTCGAGTTTGTCCAGGGGCCCGAAACATTTTCTGTTGGGCTAAATTAACAAATAAAGAGTAACTTTCTTACAAGTTCATTTGAAATGGTGTCTTTTGTCATGATGCATTCCTGAGCATGCAGTATACTGTATATCGTGTCTGGGCTTGCATTTAATTGCATGGTCTGCCGACCGACCAGTCGCCCGCTTCGACCAGTGACATAACGCTTATACTTTGACCAACATCCAGAGCATCAACCATCTTCCCGATGGCAAGGTATATCGTGGTAGAAATAAAGGATTATTTCAAGCAATTTCTACACACACTAGGAACAGTTTGATTCAATCAGTCGACAAAACCTGTCTCTTAAAAAATCTTAGCGTGTCAATAGCCACTCTGCTATTGCCGAGTGCATGGGAATAGACACTCCATTAAAGGTAACTGCAAGGTCAACACATGTTTGCAACTCCCTAACAAAGTGATGAATAGCTTCAAGTAAAATGACACCGAAGATTTCTTACGTCGCATTCCACTATTCGTAAGCACATTTGGGCTTGTGTTCGCTTGCTAGTGCTTTAGGGGGACCTATGATTAAGTAAAAATGAGAGTAAACGTATCTAAAATGACAGTTCGAAAGTTGAAAACAGCGACTCCAATTCAAAATTAGGGAGTTCGATAGTTGTAAAAGGCAACTACGAATGTTGCCATGTACGAAAATTACGATTTCAAATGCAAAAAAAAAGGAAATTCAATAGTTGAAAATTGCAAGTACGAAATCGATGGTTGAAAATGTTGATTTCGAATCCAAAATGTTGAGTCGAATTTTGGTCATGATTACGTGCCATACTCTTATTATCTTATTAACATAACTATTCGATTTTCATCAATATCAGGTACTTTTTTGTTTTCACTGTCACTGTAGCGTGACTCAGCACATGAATGACAGTATCACTTTTATTCATTCATTCATTCATTCATTCATTCATTCATTCTTATTTGTCATGTAATAGTCACACGAAATTTTGTGTACATTGGCAGAAGACAAAAAGAAAAATTAATATAATGCATAAAGACTAAATATACTTATAATAATACCTATACAAACATTTACACAGACACGCATCAGGTTACAATTGATTCAAAAGACTGATTGACCTTGGTACAAATCTATGCTTAAATCTATTTGTACGAGAATATGGAACCCTAAGGCGACGACCACTTGGAAGGTATTCGTATTCTGTATGGAGTGGATGATTCGGATCTTTCAATATTTTCTTTGCCATCGTAATAACTTTATCTTTGTATACCTCTGAGTTCTGCGCAAGTTCAACCCGGTTGTCATCAAGCAGCTTTTTTGTAGGGCGATTGAGGTCTTCTTTGAGATGATTTGTTAGCAAATCGTAGAAAGCGGTGCTAGCATAGTTAGAGGGCGCTGCACAGTAGCTGCCCACATTGGCACATCGCTCCTGCTCTTGTTTCTACGATGGCCTAGAACATTCTTCAATTTCAAAATTCAAAATTCAAAGTTCGGAGTTCAGAATCCAAAATTCAATACTTAAAAACTAGGCTTGACAGGCGTCACCTTGTTCAGATATTATGATGGCTAGTTTTTCATGACTGCTTTTAGTTCATCATCAAAGATACCTTTCTTATTTTATAGTTTCGTTTTTGAGCAGTTGATTGCGATCTTGGTTATTAAAGTTGTTTGTCAGACGAAGACATACTTACAGCAGCATGGTTGTTTTTACGATTGCCTAAAACGGGTGAAATACTTTCTTTTCATCAACGATATTGTCAAGGGCTAGCATATGACAAGCCATCTTAACCCTGACGGAAAATAGTGGGTTTTTTTCACTAGATCAATTTTACCTAATATTGTAAATGTAGAGCTAATATTCAGGGACGTAAGGTTTCAAAGACCTGGTTATTGAACAAATAATACTGTGACAAGTAATTAAAGACCATTGAAGGTGACCTCTAATGATGAATACAATAATGACATTGGGACAAAGATGATTCCGAGATACAGGCAAAAGAAATTTCGGTCCATATTGGCACGTTGATAATAGGATCAACAAAGGAACTGAGGACATGTATAAAAGTTTTTTTGCTTATCTTCATTCCAGCGCTATGATTGTATTTTGCCTGGTTTTTCCGAGGAATCATACCCTTGCGATAGAGCAAGAGTGTTTACGTATTTTGGCTTTTTGTATGTTTTTCTATATTTCTGTACAATCGATATTGTTACTAACTGCAAAAGGTTACATTTTGAGTCTCTAATGTAAACTTTCTAATTCAACATATATATACTAAGTAGTAGGAACCAATGTTAAATAGAGTAATAGAGTAGCAACGACATATCCTTTTTAGTACATCCGTACATGATTTTTTTCCGATTTGAGATTAAACTGCTCATTTCATGAAAATAACTAGCGAACATTCGGTTTTGTATCATTAATATATTTCCAAGTACTGAGTTCACCTCCTTGTTAACGGGACCACAGCTTTCAACGTTGATGATTTCTTACATTGTTTTGTTTTCAATATCAACAACAGATTATTATTCTCCTCCTTAATGATAAGCATATTGAGATAGAAAGTATCAGTTGCCAATCATCCTGTAAATTGTAGATTTCGTTGTTATTAATGACAGGTGACTGTGGCCTAACTAGAATTCAACAGATAGACGCCCGGTTGACAGGCCTAATAGTTATTGTTTCAATATGATTTAGTAGATACAACAATAGCTTGCATTTGATATTAGAAACGATATTAGTGAACGAATAGCCGAACTTTAATCTCTTTTTTGCTCTTGCATTATCAGACATGTTAAAGACATTCGGGCGTCTTTCCCTCATCTTGCTGCTGTTCCTGTTGACATTCAGCCTCAGTTTCTATTCACTTTTAATGAACCAGGTAAGAAGATGGATAATGTCATAAAATTCCTATAGCATTCCTCAGTACACGATATGTCCTATCATCTCGAACTGCAGTAAATTTGGTTAAAAATGCTCACTGTAACATTACAGAGCCCTGTAGCAAGACAGCTCAAGCGCGACATACTCGGGGATATTTCCACTCAGGCTGGCAGCGTTTTCTGCAGTAGTCAATACACCGCCACGAGTACGAATGTTGTCATCATATATGTTACCGAAATCCTTGAGCATAAAATAGTTCCCCGCCCACAAAAATACAACGACCACCTCCTGTAATTTCTGTTCAGTCCTCAATATATCAATATTTATCAGAAACGCGATCTTCTCTTTTTTACAAAAGTATACAGTAAGTTTGTAATCGCCATCGTCATTGAAATGTTCGATGTAATAAGATGTTTCTTTTACGAGGTAGTATAACTTGCAGACGACCATTTTCGGTTCGGTGATAAGATACTACGTGTTTACAGCAGAAGTCCAGGTTGTAAGTCCTCATCGACGTAACAATGTGGCATAATGATTTTGGTATTCCACTGAAGTGCAAATACTGATACAAGAAAAGCGTGCTTAATATGTAATAATGCATTATCCCAAGTATGAAATTATAGTAAACATTTTTATCTAATGATACTTGGTGTGGTTAGATTTATAAATTTAATTCCAAGAAGGTTCGAAAGTAACTGTAACAACTAATTCTTTCTCATATATGTTTCTCGCAATGTTGCGATACAGTGTGGTTTTAAAACTGTAAAACTTTAAGCAATGGCACGTGTTCCATTTTCTTCCTCCTCAGTCTACATTCAGCTCATTCGGATATGCCCTCATGAAAACATTCGTCATGTTGACTGGAGAATTCGATTATGATGAAATTTTTCATGGAATTGGTTACTTGGACAAAGATGAATTCGACGAAGAGTCACATGATTATTTTGAAGAGATGGTCTGGTATGAGGGCATTACGTACATCATATTTGCACTGTTCATGTGTTATAGCGGCTATACTGATTATGAATCTACTGGTAAGTAATCTCGACCAAGTAAGAAAAAGCAAATGTATCAGGGGCAGAATCTGCTATCTATGTTATGTCCAGGATACCGTTCAAGTTGAAATAATATGAATAGTACTGTTCCTTCAGTGGAGTTTCAGGATATTCTTGATACACGTCTTCCCCGTCAATGTGTTTGTTTAGATAGTCGTATATCAGATGATCTCCGGTTTTAATAGACCGGTTCATTTTTATGTTTGGCACCCTTTGACATCATGATACCTGTCAATATAAGAATATTTTATTAGGGATATCGTCCTCTTTATTTCAAAGAATTTGTGATTACAGTAGACTTTTTACACATGTCATTAGTTTAATGACTCCCGTGTGCATCAAATCGTCGCAAATGTACAAGAGAATGGTATGAACAATTTGGCCGTAATGTCCCCTTTGCAGTACTATGAGGTGCTTATACCATTATTAAACGCAAAAGTCCCCTACAAAAGGGGGTATTGTGGTAAGATTATGCAGATGTGAAAAAGTAACGCTATGAGTAAGACGCACTCGATTTGCTCCAAGATTTCCAGAAATTCGAGGTGTGAACGGCGTTAATTTCCGTCCAATCTCATGCATGACACCTGTGCATGTATAGCGACTGCCTTTATGTCGAAAAAAAGCGTTGAAAAACACTGTTATTTAATATAGAGAACGCATATTTTCACAAAGCGTGGATCCAGAACGTCCATTTGTCTTCTGTTCTAAATGTTAATGCATGCTTCCAATCATAATTACTAAAATTCAAATTGTTGCCTGGGCGATCTTGATCCCTGTGGAGCACAACTAACAAAGCGTACTGACTTATCACTAAAATCACCGTTATGTACCTAAACATACGCATACACAGCCACATACAACGTACACGATAAGACACATGAACACATGTATGAACACGCAAGAAACGGCATTCTCTTTTTGGAGTGTTTGGTGGTCCTGAAACAGTGAAAAGAACCGTTTTGTATATGGTCCTGTAAAAGTTATGAACATTGAGAGTCACGTCGTTTGGAAGGCAATCAAAATTTCATTCCTTCCTTCCTTCAGACATCGAAACTGAATCTTTTGTCTCTCATTTTGAGGAATTACCTTTGGCATTGTGACAAGTTTGGTCATTGTTTATATCAGTTGATTCAATTCAGTTGAGCTGAGTGGACTTGAAATTTCAGCGTTGATCACATCGTTACCACTGTCACTGGCTACGTCAACATTGCGTTGTTTGATCGATCATCCACACCCCTCGACGACCACGGCCCTGCACAGCTGTCCTGGGGGACTCATCAGTCTCATTAAATGCAGTGTTGTCCTTAGAAGCCGGGTGCCGGGTAAATAACCCGGCTGTTTTGCATTTTTTCCCGGCTACTTTTAACGTCATTAGATTATTTTTATAGACCTGTAATTTCGGGATTGCACTGCCAGCTGTTAGACGGCACACGTACGATTAGCAGTTTCGCGACCCCTTTCCCCGGATGGAACTGCACAAACATAAAACAGTTTCTAAATACCCGTTTGTGGCTAGCTCTTTGAGCTCGATCTTTTATTTGTTAAATAGTGTGATTGGCTGATGGACGCGCCTATGGTGTTGTCTTTGTTACGAGCAGTGTAATTGGTTTGATTAGTATGAAGGTCATCTTAGGTCATTTTTAACAATGGTGTCAAAAAGAAATGTGGCGTTGGCCAATGGCACCTTGCCGATGGAATATTTTTTCCCGAAGAAAGCCCGTTCGAAAGGTATACTTGATTCCAAAAATATATTTAGTTTATGTATGAAAAACTTGAATTTCGCTGAATTTGCGAGAAAAGCGCCGAAAAAATGTGAGACTGCAGCTTGTTTTCCGCCGCCGCGCTGGCTGCCAACGTCACGGTCACTACGAGTATGATCTTCTCAACAAATCAAGTTATTCTCAGAGCAATACCGACGCATTTTCTAGATTTAAAAAAAAACGAGCTAGAACTGATTTTTTTAGAAGCAACTGTTTATTTGAATGGGTATTTTTTTTCATTGATTATTTTTACGTACTAGAATCCACGGTCACAGGCATGTGTGTTGCCGACCGTTGCCGACCGGCGCATCATCGTCACGGTTCACGGCTTCACCGTGACGCTGATCCCCTGTTGCTTAAGACAACAGGACGATACGTCGTGGATTCCGGCATGGGTTCAATTTCACTGCGCCTCTCCATGTTGGGTTGCCCGATAGTGTATTTCGGTGGACCCTCTGAATAATTTTTTCACGGACTCGTGGAGCAAATTTGAAAGAAAATAGAGTTGTTTCCTTCCGACGCCATGCTGCATATCTGCTTTGATCAAATTTGGGGACAGCGATGATCGTGCGCGGTTTGCATTTAATTTGTTGCAACATTTCTGTCAATCACTCACTTTGTGTCATAAGTTTCAGAAACTATCGCTCGCCTGAAAATTAGCGACGTAGTTAGGTCATAGGAACAGCTGACATGGTAAAGTGCCTCTGACTCGACGATGCCGATTTTTCTGACTACACTCAGAGAATCCGAAACTTTCCACAGAAAATGAGTGATTGACAGAAATGTTGCAATGTCAAGCGGGCACTCATCCCGTCTGGTTGTCGCCTAAGCTCAGTCGCGGAGAGTGCTTTCGCAAACATTTTACTTTTATCGTTTGCATAATGAAAAAATGCGTAGAGAGTCAATCCAATGCGTAATATTATTATGCATTGGATCGACTCTCTACGCATTTTTTCATTGTTATGTATAAGTTTTCTATGCATTTTTTTTCGTAAATGCGAACACTGTTACAGTGAATTATCTTACCGATGTTGTTCTTAACAAAGCGAATGTGTTTTGATTAGAATAGAATGAGTTTGATGGTTTTAGGTAGACTTGGTTCAAGTCGGTGAATTTAAAAAAATTGTTTAAAATAGTTTCTCTTGTATCTCTCCTATTTCGTACAAACCTATTCGGAATTTAGAAGCCCATGCGGTTTTCCCAGCGATTGAATGCATTACCTCTGAGTCTGCGCAGTGTAGTGAGTTAGTTTCTGCCGGATGTGATTCCGGGTGAAACTCCCCTATATAGCGTTCACCCAACTCATACCGTCCACTCCACTCACGCGCGCGTTTCACATGAAAGCAAAATACAAATCATTGCGTTCACTCCACTCAAACATTCACAAATCACAGACTTGAACCAAGTCTAGGTTTTAGGGAAACAACTATGTGGTAATGAAGAATGGGAAATGAGCAATGAAATGAGCAGACAGTGGGTGATTTAAGATTAAATGTTACATCTTCACTGCAAATAAAACCATAAGTGTGTCATAAATAATACAAACAAAAACAAATCATGTTTGTTTGTTTTGTTGTATGTGAGCCACGTCTAAGACACACAACAAAAGTACTGTTTCAGTCTCAGCTAAATGTCACCTCAGATGCCACCAGAGAACACCATTTCCACTCCAAAATTTCATTTTTCGCCTTGCGAGAGGGGGGACACCCCCCTCTCGCACTCTCTCCCCCCCCCTCGTTCGCTACGCTCACTCGCCGCTCGGTCGCTTCGCTCCCTCGCAGTCCACCCGTCTACTTTCTGAAATTACCCGGCTACTTCTAAATGTAAGGACAACACTGCATTAACTTTTTTTACCAATGTATTTAAAAATACTTGGCTTACCATTTACTACAGATTACTAGTAGTTTCCTGGCTTAAATATCGTGAAAAGCAGCGTATATATTATTCAAGTATGCATGCTCACTATGAAACTTTTCCACAGCGTCTCAGTCACATGCGATTTGCATATTACGAACGGTTGTCGATGTTTTCCGAGGTTACCTATCCGAGGCAACCGGATATGCAGCCTGTACTTACTATCCTTCGGGTAATGCCGTTGTATACTAAGCTCTAACTGGGGATCGTAGCATTTTTAGATCAGTTTTACTCAAAATTTCTTCACCCTTTTCTGTCATTAGTTTCGAAATATCTAACCTTACACTGAAAATACGAATGGGTGAAGATTTGCTTTAGAAATTCACAAGCTTTTTTGCATGTCTTCTTGTTCTTTTTATTCACATGCGTCTTTTAGGCTGTTGCTAGCTTCGTGTAACCCTGTGCCTTTTTTACCGGTGACCGGCTATAAGCTACATCACTGCCTTCAAAAAAGCCATAAAGCTACAAACAGTTGAAGGTTCACACTTACGATTGCTTACGATCACAATCTGCTGCCGTCCTTAGAGACTATAATTTATTTGCCAGACTTCCCCTTATTGTTTTTGTTCAGTGTGCGCGCTTGTACCGATCACGAGATGCTCAGGGGCTAGATTTGAGCTCAATACAATGCCCGAGGAAATTCTCTCCTGAACTAAGTCAATACTTTCATTTTATGACTTCCTTCTGAAGCTCGTAATATGTCCATTTTGACGACTGGCTTCCATCACAGCACCTTCATATTAAAATCCCCGTTGTTTTGAGAAAGTAGCTGTTCATTTTTCGAAAGCCGGGGTTGGTTGAAAACCGGCTCCCGTTGGAAATCGCAACAGAATGATGCACACATCTACTCGGACGCAAAAAAGTTAACAAAAATTCAGAGATGTATTGAAAGCCATGCATCGTTGCTGTTTTATTGAGTAAATTCTATGAGGCAAATTCGTCTCCGAACTCAGCAATATGTGCGAGGTCATTCTGTTTCATAACTTCCTATATTTCTATTGCATACCACAGCGGCCATCGCTGTCTATCGAACCACAAACGACTGATTTGAATTCAGTAAATTTTCGATGGGATTCGAACTCACAACGTACGGCATCCAGTCACCTAGCGAAGACATCACAGTCAAGGAAGGTCTGTCGACCGGACCACAGCCCCTCGGTCACTCCACAAACCCTGGTTATAAGCTAGGCTCGAATTGTGTGAACCCTGCACACTTCTGTAATATTCAGGCAAAGGTGATAATCGGTAGGCCCTGGTGTAACAGATAGTTTATGTTTCTCTGATAAGCCAACGACTAAGCAAGTGTTTAACCATCCCGCCCAGTGTTTGCCAACAACGTCACTACCACATTGCCTATTGTGCGCCCACGGCGCTGGACGTTGCCCTTTAAGGGCCAGGTCAAAGAATGTTTCAGCCGTAGTTGACAATGAATGGAAGATGCAGGGCTTGAAAAAGATTAAGTACACGAGGAAGTAAGTCTAAGGCCGTGCAGGTTAAGAACAGTCAATAACTTATTCACTAAGGACCGTTTCCTGCAGCTGTATTAAAGATTATGATGCGGTGGAGCAATTAGCAAAATTATATTACAATACGTTCTTTCGATCAAAGTTGCCAATAACACTGTGTCGAGGTATACATATACAATAGCAGGGGCTATCGAGTGTTTTCATACAGAGTTTTTCGAAGATACATGAGTCTTCTGTCTAACAATTGAGCAGATGCTCCTAACATATTTAGATCACATTTTTATCGGAGATAAAATTTAGTTTATTTTCGTGGACTTGTGCGGGTTCAGATTTTGAACTAGGATAGTCAATCAGCTTTCAGTATTCATAGCTAATCATATTGAGTTGTGATGTTTCGGTATTCCGCCTAAATGGATAATTTTCTCACTTTGTAGATGTTATTGTTCGGTACTAGTTTAGTGTTGTTGAGTTGTAGTCAATAAATCGGTTGGACACTGATTCGGATGTCGATCTAGTTATATACTGACCCAGAAGCTGCTCACATCCCCACCCAATACATTTTTGGTGCCGAGACAAGGATGGCAGATGCTGCAGAGCAACCCGTATCGACACCACTCCCGAGACTTAAGGAACAAGAAGAGGCCATCGGCTTTTTCTGACCAAACTCTCCAACAAAGCCGAAAATCTCATCACCTCTTTTGACTGTGAAGCCCATAAGACGACTACCCTCGACAATCTCATCACTCTAAGTGAGTTGATAAACTCTAAGTACGATATTCTTACTTGCATCAGTAGATTTGAAAATTATCGAAACTGTTGACGAGGGTGCACTCGAAGGAGTCATCGAGGAGGCCGACGACTGTCTCCATAACGTGTTCGGCAGGAAACACAAGATATACAGATTTATCAAC
Source organism: Ptychodera flava (assembly GCF_041260155.1). Lineage (NCBI taxonomy): Eukaryota > Metazoa > Hemichordata > Enteropneusta > Ptychoderidae > Ptychodera > Ptychodera flava. The sequence goes on from NW_027248299.1 coordinate 111,202, forward strand.
AGAAATTCAGAAACCTGATCACCAGCCTGATCTAACAACTGAGGAGAGTTACCCGCGACTCAGTCCACTTCTATGACGATAACTAGTTTACCGCAACTCCAACTACCCACCTTCCCAGGGGACATACTGAAATGGGCGAGTTTCTTTGACGCCTTCAAGTCTGCTGTCAACGACAACAGAATTTGGAAGACGTTCAGATATCTCAGTATTTACGCGCTGAGCTTCAATCAAGGTGATGCGGCTTGGACAATCGAAGGTCTAGTTCTCACAAGTTTAAACTACGGACATGCACTTCAACTTTTGGATGAGCTGTCTGACAAGAAGCACAAAATCATAAGCGCCTGCATGAAAGCATTATGGGACATGCCAACTCCTACAGGGAAACTTAGTAATCTCAGAAATTTCTACGACACCCTTGAAAGCTACATTTGTGGCCTTCAATCTCTTTGGAAAAGTGAAGAATCGTACAGAGATTTGCTTTTACCAATAGTGTTGGGAAAACTTTCAGTAAATACTCGCAAACAAATTGCGAGGGAACACGGAACTTGAACAAGGAACCTGGCTGATCTACGAAAAGCAATTCACAGGGAAAACAATGCACTACAGGACGGCTACTCTGGCGATGAACTCGACTGGGCTTCATTCGATAAACCATCCATGACTGCCGCATTTCACACCAAAGCTTCTCCCGCTAATCCCCAAAATGCAGATTCTGTGCCTATTGTAAGGATTCTCGTTTCCCCAACAACTGCACTGTCATCTTAGATTGCACCAAGAGACTTGATATTGTTAAACGCGATAAACTTTGTTTCAATTGTTTTGGGGAAGGGGAAGCACCGAGTCAGTGAGTGCAAATCAAGATTCAGTTGTCGTGTATGCCGCTGAAAACATCACACGTCTCTTTCTCAAGATCACACTGATAATAACACTGAGAAAACTGCAAAGGCAACTGAAAATACCCCAGCAACTGAGACACACGTTCAATTTGCCAAGACGGAGGAGAGCTACAGTAAAGTGACTCATGAAATGGACCAATCCTTCTCAAAACAGCCATCGTTCCAGTCTCAATGAAACGCCATGGTTGACACGCGTTTATTCGTCACAAGAACTTTCCATGCAAAACTCGGTTTGAAGGTTAAAGGCACTGAGGTAATTCAACTTGAATCATTCGGTGACACTCAACCTCGCAAAAGACAAATCAATGTAACAACTCTTACACTGAATACGCTCTCTGGACAGAAAATCGATTTCTGTGCTCATAGTCCCTCAAATCACCACAAGAATGATTAACTTTGACACGTGATCGCTTATAAACGTACCCTACTACCTACGAGAATTAAACCTAGCTCACCCCATTTCGGATGCTACTTCGTTAGAGATATCTGTGTTGATCGGTGTGGACCATTATTTGGATTTTGTAGAGGATCGTTATTCGTGGCGCAGGATCTATCGCCGTACCCTCTAAGTTAGGATGTCTACTTTCTGGACCCATTCACTCAGGAACACAACCAAAATCCCAGCCACAATTTTACATTTTCTGACAGACACCTACGAAGAGGAGTCTCAACTCAAAGTTTATTGGGATCTCAAGACAATCCGTATCAAAGATTAACTGCTCGCAACAATAAAATGAAAGATGATTTCTAACTGTACAGAGACACTCACTTGTGCATTGAAAAAGGCTAGTATGTAGCACGCTTACCATGGAAACCAGTCCACCCAGTCCTACCCACAAACTACAACATGGCGGAGATGCGTACGCCTTCTATGGCTCGCAGGCTGACTGGACATTCTGGAGGCTTATGACAAAATCAATTCTTGCTCAAAAGGCGCAGGATGTTGTCAAAGAAATGACAGATGATGAGAACGCACGCCGCTGCGGCCACCACATCACCAAGTCAAGAAGGATTCGGCCACAATGCCATACGGATTGTTTATGACTGTAGTTGCAAGCTGTCAACCGATTCTCCAAGTTTGAATGATTGCCTGCTACCGGCTGCCTCTACTGAATGACTCAAGACAAATTGTACTTCGATTTCGCGTAAACCACATCGTGTTTTTCAAAGCCAATAAGAAGGCCTTTCTACATGTGTGATTCGATGAAAGTGCATGACCATCAGTTTACAAAGTTCTTGTGGTTATCCGAACCAATGAACCCGGAAATTCCATTCAAAACGTATTGTTTTACGGTGATACTCTTTGGTGCCCTCAGCTTCTCGTTCATCATCAATGCAGTTGTAAAGACCCTCTTAGAATCTCGTGAACACAATCCAACTTCGACCGACCTCGAGAACAATATCTAAGTGGATAATATCGTCAGCGGAACTGAGAGCAATAAGGATGCTGTCAAATACTAAACCACCAGTTCGAACTGTGTGGGTTTAATCTGCGAAGCTGTTCGTCTAACTGTGTAGACATTTGTGTGCTCACAGAAAGAGAAAATAAACTCGAACCAGACACTACCGTAAACAGATCGTGTGAACATTACACTACTGTTTACTGTGACAGGAGAAGACTTTACTGGAGCTTTGTACATCAAATCAGCAAAAACTGTACGTGACACAAAGAGTACGCGTGTCTATTCACCTTTGCAGTAACATGCGCGGTTCATTTAGAGCTAGTTACTGACCTATCTATAAGAAAGTTTCGTGTAAGAATTTTGATATTTCGCGGCGAGACGTTTACTTCCCAGTAAAATGATCTCAGACAGCGTGTCTAACTTTATATCAGCATCAGACGAATTGAATCGATTATTCGACACGCCTGAAGTAAAGGACTGTTTAGCGAATCAATGCGTTAGATGAAAATTCATACCGAAACGGGCCCCATGGTTTTGGGGTTGTTGGCAGCGATTAATTAGGCTAACAAAGAAGATCATAAAGAAAATTCTGGGACATACGTACGTAACCTTCGATGAGCTGAACAGACAGCTGACTGAAGTAGAGGCAATGCTGAACGACCGGCCAATAACTTACATATCTGATGATGCTAGAGACAATGTACCGTTAACTCAAGCTCATCATATGCATGGTCGCCACCTTGACAATGTTGCCATATCTATCTGTTGATGAGGACGAATTTACTGATTTTACGTATGGCAACCACCATTAGTTGAACAAACGCTAACTACACTTCAAACGCAATTCAGGCGTCGATGGATGTCTGAGTATTTACCAACTCTCCGCCAGAGCCATACCAGAAAAACTGTAAATACCATCAAGGTTCGAGACGTAGTACTTGTGGCAGGATGACGAAAAGCGATGCCTAAATTGGAGTTTGGCTATAGTTGAAAGACTAAACTATGGGCGCGACAACCTTGTGACATCAGCGGAAATTAAGACAGTCGTGGCATGTACAAGTACACCAGAGAACAAACTTTACCCATTAAAAGTCAACTCTTGCGCTCATTAATGTGCATTTAACTGAGTAAAGACGCATTTCAACATTTCAGTTTGTGTTTAGATAAAACAATTTTGTTTCCATTCTATTTATTGATTGAGCTGTTTCTCATAAATTCCATGGCCCGCGAGAAATATCAGACATCAAAAAATAATCGCAATCATACCAATCCATAATCCAATGACACTAGGTCAGAATTCGTAAGACAATAGTTGTAAACATAGACACAAAACAGCACAGAACAGACAGTAAATGGACGGTACACAAACAAAGTCATATTCATGAAAAAAAATATATGGAACTCTGGCCAGAAGACCAAGAAGTGATGTCAGGTGTTTCGAAATAGTAACTGCATCCTGCCTCACATGTGGCACCCGCCATATATCAATCTGTAAGTCAGATAGGTAGTGGTCACTTACTAAGGCCCAATGTCACCGATGCCATCAGCGATCATTTGTCGAAGAGAGATATTGTATTTATCTACCAGCTTGCGATACCTGCCACAAAGCGTTTCTATGTAAGACAAGTCTTGCTCTGATGTAACCTTGATATAACAGTTTGTAAGAGAGATGGCCATGTCTCTCTACAAAATCACCATATGAACTGCATGCTCTAGCATATCGAATAAGCTGGGAAATGTATACCCCATAAGTTGGTGACAGTGGAATATTACTTATGAGGTGCGGAAAATTGATGATACTAAAGTTCATCTCTCTTGTCATATAGCCTAGTAGAAAGGTGACCATTAGAGTCAAATTCAAGTAAATGTCCAGATATGAAGCAAAAAAGGCCGTTTCTGTAGTTTCTTTAATCTCCAATTCTGGAGGATAAATCATAGCGAGATATTTACTGAATTCAGAGTTTATTTTCTTGGACTTTTGCAGATTCAGACTTTGAACTATGTAAGCCAGTCAGCTTCAGTATTCATATCCAATCACATTGAGTTTGTGATGTTGCGGTATCCGGCCAAAAGATGGATACTTTTCTCACTTTGTAGATGTTACTGTTTAACTAGTACTAGTTTAGTGTTGTTGAGTTGTAGTCAATAAATCGGTTGAACGCTGATTCGGGTGTCGATCCAGTTATTTATACTGACCCAGAACCTGCTCACATCCAAACTCGTACAATTTTCATGTTGTATAAATCAAATTCGCATATAAAGCAACTTGCAGCCCCAGTAAGGCTAACCTCTAACCTTTTTCATCATCGAGATTACGTTTATTTCCTTAGGGAGCCTTCAGTAATTACAGGGGGGCCGGGGGAATTTCGCGAACACCTGTATAGTAAATTGTGACCCTCCCCACTATCCTCCTGTCTAAAATGTGACCCTCCCCCTTATCCGACATTCTAAAACTTGACCCTCCCTCCCCCCCCAACCACTGCGGTATTCTCCCCGGGAATAACTAAAACAGTATCAGCTAATTTACATAACAATTGGTTCAATGGTTATGTTAGGGACAAATTACATAGGGGAGGGCTGGTGTTTTTGGAGGGACAGTCGCAATTTATCACGCAAGAATTGTTGAAGAGATATGGTATTTCGTACATTTTAGAGAGGGTCACCATATTGTGTGCAACTATAAGAAGGCAACATGTAGCTGATTTAGTGCTTCATCCAAAATATCAAATCATACATGGAGTCTATCAGGCAAATTATTGACAACTTACCCCCACAAAACATGCCATATCTGTATTTTATGTATGATTGATAATGTATTTAAATTTACTTTGCTTAAATAGGGAAGTAAAATGAACATTTGTGTACAAGAAATTGATTTCCGAATTTCATCTAAAAAGTTGGTTGAATATCCATGGTGTTTATGATGAAATTATAAATATTTTTTCCAATACAAAATTAGATAAATCTGTGCATTTATGCATGCTTGATTATTGATACAATTTTTCTTGATTAGACTACAGTGGTTACAAGTCTATGGTTGTGTAAGAAATTTGATTTTGGAATTTCACTGAAATGTTGATTCACTATGCATTGCGGTCTACGGTGAAACTATGAATAATTTTTTTTCAGTACAAAATTAGATAAATCTGTGCATTTATATATGTTTGATTATTCACATTATTGTTCTTGATAAGACTAGAGTGGTTACAAGTCTATGGTTGTGCAAGAAATTTGATTTGGAATTTCACCAAAATGTCCTTACACTATGCATTGCGGTCTACGGTGAAACTATGAATAATTTTTTTTCAGTACAAAATTAGATAAATCTGTTCATTTACGTATGCTTGAATATTCACATTATTGTTCATGATTAGACTAGAGTGGTTAAAAGTCCATGGTTGTGCAAAAAATATGATTTTGGAATTTCACCAAAAAGTCAATTCACTATGCATTGGGGTTTATAAGTGTGTGCGTATTTTGTTGGTGATTTCCTATTCAGGAAATATCACATGGTCAATCAAAGTTTTGGCCATAATATTAGCTTCTGTCAAAAGTGACCATCCCCCCAAGATAGGTTTATAAAAAGTGACCCTCCCCCTTGAACTGTTTTCTAAAAAGTGACCCCCCCCAATTCCCCCAGCCCCGTGACCCCACCCTGTAATTACTGAAGGCTCCCTTACATTCGTCTAGAAATGATGTTCAGTGAAGAAATAAGCCAAATTTGCGCTGCTGTAGTGATATACAAACGAGCTTAAATGCTGTATGGGTTTGTTGACGATTTATATGTTGTGCAAGTGACAATGAACGCTGATACTGATGACATAATCGAGCCTGCAACATCTCTTGGGCCATGCTACCTGCCCGGGCGATCAACAACGGTCGGTGGCTGTATAAGCTGCGAATGAATTCATTTTGTTCTTGTCTGATCAAATGCGTACTGCTTGTGTGTTTTAGACGATACAAGGTATATAAGGGTGTCGGGAATCGACAAGTGCGGGGCCAAAGTGAGGGCCAGCACAATCAAAGTGCGAGCGAATGTGAGGGCTTGAAGTGAAGGCTCTCACAATCGAAGTGCGAGCAAATGTGAGGGCTTGAAGTGAGGGCTCCCACAATCGAAGTGCAAGCGTATTTGAGGGTTGAGACTTGCGAAAATCGGTACTAAATTCCCTTGATCGAATGAAGACTTGTGATCAAAGTCACTTCTAAAAGCGCGATACGATCTCCACTGAAGTGTAAACGGCGCGGTCCTGTGTATGAGCATGCATGGAGCTACAGCATCGATCGAAGCTTCACGGTTAATAATCTAGCCACCGTCTAGCCCTGGATGTATTGGCAGATGTGGGACGGGCTGCCGGTTTTCATTGGGACGCTCATGTGGGACCCATAGGATGCGTCCATACTGGTGAGCAGCGTACCCCCTTGGCTAGATCATTAACCCCGTAAGCTTACAATACAATGAATAACTTGAGCTTTTCGCGATCACGAACACTGAAAGAGTGATACTTTTTTCCGGATGCAATCATGGGCATGGGTCATGGAGCGAGGGTCACGCTCACCAAAACTTGCCAGCGCCCTCATGTGTGGCGACATAAATCATTGACTGCGACGCCCATGTAGGAGAGAAACAGTTGACTGCGAGGCAGATTTTGAATGGGGACACATTTGTCGGAGAGAAACAATTGAATGCGACGCAGACATTGAACGCGGACACATATCTCGGAGAGAAACGATTCATTGCGAACATATACGTTAGAGAGAAACAATTGAATTCGACGCAAACATTTAATGTTGACACATAAGTAGGGGAGAAATTCTAAGTCGGGGAGAAATTACAAGATACGAAGAACACATACTTTTGGACCATGGTAGATCGGGCTTGGATCGCACATACAAAATGCTTGTCAAAGTGAAATCGAACGCTATGTGCGACAGGCAGAAATATTATCGCCATGATTAGGTTATTCACTGTCAATTGACCTAGAAACGGACTGAAAACACTTTCATGTATAGCTTTTAAACTTGATACAAGCCCACCGGGCGATTATTGTTCCATTAATGGCATTATCGAAATTAATACCATGACAGTCACACACGACTGATCACGTCGTTCAAAATCTCAAGTATCTCTCGACTCATGCATACAAGCACTCTACTATATGGACGACCAGTCACGACCGGTCAATACTACTGACCTCATTCTTATTCAAAAATTATTATCTTATTGTTACAACATTAATATGCTTACAAAGTTTAGGCAAGTCTAGCCATCGATGTATTTACGTCCATGGTCTCTGCTACCTCCATGGTCTAGTACAGCCTTGGTCAAACTATAAGGCCACGTTGAATATTGGGATCTGAAATGAAAGGCATAACGTCACAAAAATGGCGACAGGCGACGATGAATGTTGTGCTCAATTCATCCGGTATAAACGTCAACAAATCCAAAGAACTGATAGAATTAATACAGTTGGTGTAAAATCAAATCAGGATCTGATTGGGTAATGAAATTGACCAGTATTAACCAAAGGGAAGGAAGACAAAGTCATAGTGTGCGCAACAATAGCTATAGTAAGACTGTAAATACAGTTACTGTACGTCTGACTCGACGATGAGTTTTTCTTTCACAAATATGCAAATAGAAAATCTGTCCCCTTTGCAAGTATTATAATACAAGGTAGATACAAAAGTTACAATGCATGGCCCAGAGTAGGCTGGCCGCTTTTCTCGGCAGCTGAGTTGTTGGCTGGCGTTCATCATTGGCTGGCGTTTATCATTTGGCTTCAAATGCCGTAAAAGTTACCTCGTAAATATTCATTATGCCCAATATAGCAGATAGCTTATATTGAAATTAGTCGCGCGCGGGAATTTCGCACCTGAGAAGCAAGTAAGTCAAGTTTATTTCAGTACTTATGGCCACCGGCCAAAATGTACAAAAATATAAGTAATATAGTACATAGGTCACTGGGAAAAGTAACTTACGATATTAACTGATCATGGAAACTAATTACAAAACAGACGACAAGGTTAAGTGAAATTCACATTACTCATATAGTCGTCTCTATGCTTCATCGCAAAAAATATATATCTACTGAGTTGTCTTAGAGTTTTTTAAATTATCTGCTGACATCAACAAAGTAAAGTTATATAAAACAGGTGGGTTTTAATATCATATACCCATGCCCATATCGCTACATCCTAGTGACGTTCACCGTAAAATATCAGCCGTGATATTTCACGGTAAACGTCGAGATATGCACGATCAACGACATCAGTTTTAGAGTTTTCCCGAACTACATTAGCAGTTTGTTGGTAAACAACGTAAACAACAAATTGGCTGCCGCTCCCTGCCTGCGAAGCGATGTCGCCAACATAAAAACTTGAAGGACTTCGAGGAACACGGGTGTTTCTGGTTGCAAAATACGGAAAGAACATGTTGAGTCTTGAAATGTTTTCCAATGCTATTTTTTGGTCAAGTTCGAGCAAACATTCTGCCACTCGCACGGCGCAGGCAATGTGCACGGTCTGCCCCCGGAACAGGTAGTGAATGCGTGGCGTGACAGCCATAGGCGTAGGAACCGGGGGGCAGGGGGGGCGGCCGCCCCCCTGCCCATTCTGAAGTTGGGGGGCAAAGGTATACTTTTGCCCCCCCCCCCCAACTTTTACAAATACACATTGACTACGGCTAGCTGTCCCAACTATTGCTGAGTGCTATGTAGGGAGTTAAACAAACAACTGGAGTTAAGGCGCCGTAAAATAAATTCTTTGTTTGCCGTCCGCGTGCGGGTAGGTTTTTGGACGAAATCTGAAAAACAAACACAGATCGTATGATCGAAAATACGGCGGGATGTGCCCTTCCTTTGTTCGCGATGTCGCAGTAATTTACTTTAATGTGGCAAAAACGCAAATGTCGTACGATCGTTTCCATACAAATCAGATTACCTATCTTAAAGGGGTACATCAACCGCTGTACGTAAAGTGTACACCTCCTGTGCACCTCCTGTTGTAGCGGACTGCATGTACCGTAAGTGAAGATCAATCGACCGTTTCACAAGTTGATTTCTCCCTCAAAGTTTTCAAATCGGTGGAAGTGCATAAAATCTTTTTGGTCTCCATACAAGACGGATCGAAAACAATTCTTGACTGGTTTAGCTTCGAATAAGGAACGGAACTGAATTTCCATCAGCTTTTCCACGATCCGCGATTGATCACGATGTTGGATCTGCACCGTGGCAAGCAGGTACCGCCGGTGAAATGTTCGTTGTCGAATGCTCCAAATAGTTCGTACGCGGTGGAAGTTGCCCTTACTTTGAACATTTTTTTCTGCTAAAAAACGATTTGGACATTTTATAAGTCCGGATTAGAATTCAGTTTTCAAAATAGCAATGGCCATTCGGCATTGCTGTCTTGACAAGCAGAATATTTAGCATTTTAGTATGCAATAGCGTCAGTTTTCTGTCATTAATATGCAAAAATAACTATTTGTCCGCATTTTCGGCAAGAACGATGATATCAAAACCTGCTAGTGTTATAATAAATACAAAAACTCACACTAATTCCTATGAATTTATGGCTCAGACTACAACTGAGCTGCAACAACGACCGTGCATGCAAAAATTTGTCCGAATTTCAGGCAGCGGTGTCTGAAGTCGCGCGTGCAGCTATATTTAGTAACAAACCTGACATCGCGATCAGCGCTATTGGAATTCGGCTAAAAAATAGTTGATACACAAAATTCAGAATAAATAGCCTTTAAAGTTACAGCTAATGGAGCATTTAACTCAACAGAAACAGTGATCAGGACTAGTTGACACTTAAAAAGGAGGATTTGTACTCGAGGCTGTTATGATTTGTTCAGCTACCCACTCTTCTTACTGTAAAAATTGTAATTTTATGGAAGGGATAGTAGTTTCACCTTTTACCAAGATGTTTAGCATTTGTTTTCTGAGTGACAACTACATACTTTGTTATACTCAGTAACTTTTGCAGTTTTATATTTGGAATTTTCAGGTTTTGCAAGAACACCTTTTTGTTCTAAGCTTACCCCAACATGTTGAAATACATAGTGTACAGTTGTCAAAACAACTGTTACTACTCGTTTTTCTCCTATTATCTCATTACCTCATCTTGGCCTGCTTTTACTCATGGACTCGTCTTAGCTTGCTGAGAGGTGCTGGTAATCTTCGATTGACTACACGAGATGTTCAGAGTTCGTTGGTACTACATAGACTTTATTTCTCGGTAGACAAGCTTGACAGCTGCCATCGCCCAAGATACGCTTCTCCAATTGTCTGTCCTCCTGCCCTGTCTGTTGTATTTTTCTCTCTTGTCCTTTGTATTCCCTTTCCCGTATTAGAATGGGATTTTAAACGTTATGTTTAAGGCTTGGTTTGGGTCTTATGATAGATATGAATTAAAGATGGAAATATACGTCCAATCGTAAACATCAATACAGATCTCGATCTTAAATGTACATGTCATAATTAATATACAAATGTCACTTAGACACGTTGCAAAATTGAACCATTGCGTAAACGGTGAAGTTCTTATGTTCCTTCATTAGGTGTTGATTCAAATATATTGTTTTCTTCAAAACTTCTTAAACATCGTCGTAATACGTAATTTGCATCTTTTACATTTATCGCAAATATGCTTTTTATTCATAATTGAGATCTTCTTATTTTAATAGTTTTACTCTTGCCTATGACTACCTAGTGCATAAACCTCCGTCAGAGACAAACTATAGATCTGCGTAACACAACCAGTTGATTACTATCACACTGTACATGTGGTACACTAGGGCCTATGTACTGGTATGGTGTTTATTGCCATTGTTTATTATGGAATTTTTGTTCAGACTCACAGTCACCTAACTCTAAGTATGCTTGTTGTACTTATACAAAGATAACCTTTATTTCCAAGCATTGCTTTCAACGTGCTTAATGAAGAGTATAGAAACACTGCATTGTAAATGTAACAGATAATTTTTCATACTTGTGACCCATAAACCGATGGGAAAGTTAAAGTTTATGCGATTGATCTATGTTGTGTGTTTGTTTGTTTTTTTGCTGGCTGGCTTGTAGGTTTTTCAAAATCCAAGGACAGCAAACAAAGAATTTTCTTTACACGGCCTAACTTCAATACATAAAAACACCGTACTGAGACATTGCGGTATGTGAAAGTAGTGGTGCTTTCATTACATATTTACTATTCAGATTGATTTTGGCCTGTTTTAATTATTTTAATTTATTCGTATGATTTAATATTTTAATTTTTCATATATGCAAATTTTTAGATCGTAATTCATTCATCACCAGAATATAGGTTACCTTTGCCCCCCCCCCCCACCCTTGAAGTGCTTCCCATGCCCCTGACAGCGATGTCGCGCGCGTGACTACTGTTGACATGGAAACTCTCTGGGTAAACTAACAAAATGGCGTCCCCTCTCCGTGCGAGCTCCGTGCCGTACGACGATCGAAATCAGGGTAGATTTAAAGCTGAGCAGTTTTTGATCGGTACAATTGTAATAGCATATTGCACCTCAAAGAGTTCCTTCTGTATGACGATTTTGTATTCTGGTATCTTTCTTCTTGGGTTTCATTGAGATATAGACGACTTGCAGCGATGTCGCGTGTAATGTTGACAGCTTCGTCTTTTACTTTATGAATGAAGCCTGTTCACATAAACATTCCGATATTTATGCGCAAGGCGTAATAAAGTAAAGCCTCAAAATTTAAGGTTTTTCGTACTATTAGTAAAATTATGGGCATGGGTATATGATAAATCGGTTATTACCCAATATCGCCTGTTCCTTGTGTCGTATCAGCATTCGTGTCATTTGTGCTGCGTCAGACACTCGATTTCGTCTCGTGTCTGACGCAGCACAAATGACACTCATGCTGATACGACACAGGAACAGGCGATATTGGGTAATAACCTCTAAATAGCGTGATATAAACTTTGTCCTCAGATTTTGATACTTGGGACATACAAGTAAAAAATGGAATTCGTCTTCCACTTGGTTCATAGAACACAAATCACATGTTCTATCTAAACGTGGGGTTTTGTTCCATCGTCCTGTTTCTATTTTAAGGGAATGAGCTGAGGTTCTCAATTTGCAGAGAGCTTATCTGAACACAGGTTTTTCATACTGTAACAAGTATTGTTCTAGGTAAAGTTCCTTCTTGAATGTGGAGTAAAGATACAATGTACTGGTATCTCTTAAATGGTCTGACCATTGCTGTATCTCAATATCTATACATCGTTGCTTAAATAATTTTAAACATCTTACTTCATCGCCAACACCCTGGTTTTCCCATATTTTTCGAAAGCCATGGCTTTGTAGTAGTAACTTGACATTTTTCGCCCAAAGTTATGTACATCTATTTTACTTATTTTGAACTCATAACATTTGAAAACTAACCTATTTTTATCCATTCTTAACAATCTCAGCCAATACTTATAGCTTGATGATTTTACAATACCTGTATACATACATGGAAACTCGACCTAGTTCACCCTTCATTGCATTTGTTGATGTATTACTGTATAATTTCAAAACCGAACGCAACACTTTGTTGTGGACTTTTTCAAAATCTGGGGCTGGTTGAAAACCCCAGATTTCCGAACAATAGTGTAAAATGGAAAGTATTTGGCATCAAACGCTTAAGAGCAATATTAACTGGAAGGGTACCAAATTTACACAGAGAACTTGATAAACAAAAAAGCGCCCTACTAGCTTGCTCACTAAGCGCTCTTTGGGCTTGGAACCAAAGACCTGTTTACGAAAAAACTATACCTAAATAACTGTAAACAGAAGGAACTGATATCCTTTGCCCATTAATAACCATTTTTCGTAGTTTTTCAAAGACCCTCCCCTTCTAACGACATGATTTTAGTTTTATCAATATTCACGGAAAGCTTCCACTTACAACAATATTCATAAAGCTCATTGACGTTGTAATCCTATTCTTGAGGGACTGACAAGAGTAAAGTCATCGGCGAACAACAAATGAATAATTTTTAGAATACCGATTTCGACACCGGAGAACTGGTGAGTATTGGCCAGAGTAAGACCAATGTCATTAATGAAAATACAAAACAAAAGACTCTGTGGAGAGAGAACAGAGCCTTGTTGGACGCCAAAACTACACTCAAACATGTCAGTTACACCCTTTGTAGTCATAACATATAATTTGAGCCCTTTAGACATTGAAGCAAGTACATCATAAATTTACATTTCATACCACACTTTAAAAGTTTATCAAACATAGCAATAATCGTAATTGCGATCAAAGGCTTTTCAAAATCAATAAATACTACATAAAGTCTGCTTTTTCTTTGTGCTAAACAGTTGGATACAATGCTATGTAAAATGAAAATGTTATCAGCTGCAGAATATGATTTGCGGAAACCCGCCTGCTCATCAGCAATTGGATGGTTATCTTTTAGCCACGTCTGGAGTCTATTTTCAAAAATACCACAAAACATTTTACCCATTATTGGTAGCAATGTTATTCCTCTGTAATTATTTGCACAATATCTATCACCTAATTGTAATCGGAGTAATAACCCCTTCTACCCATGCTGCTGGAAAATTGCCTGTCTCCAAGACGGCGTTAAAAAGCTCACAAATCATTTCTATCATAGAAATTGGAGATTCTTTAAAATACTTGCGATTACCCTATCTAATCCTGGTGCTTTACCGCACTTTAACTTCCTGATTGCTTGTTCTACTTCTTCAAGTGCAATGGGTGCATTCAAGATTTTCGATCCTTCTGTATCGATACTAAAGTCTAGGACACCTTGTTTAAAACCATCAACAAAATCTTTAACTTCATTGTAAAAATGAGAATATGATCATTAACCATACCAGGTGTATTTAAGAGAGAGGAAAAGTAATTGAACCACTCATCATTGTGAATACTAACAGAAGTTGAAGGTGCTTTATCTTTTACAAGCGATCAGAAATATGACAGAACCCCATGGCCTTGGAGGGCACTCTGTGAAGTTCCAGGGATACGGTGTGTTCTGCCGCCAGTACTTTTCGAGCGAAGCGAGGATAAGTACAGGCAGAATACACCGTATCCCGAGGGAAATACCTTCGGAACTTCACAGAGTGCCCTCCAAGGCCATTGGGTTCTGTTATTATTACATATGTTCCCAATTTTGTCGATCAAAAAAACAGCTAATCGCGACACGGCCTGATTGAATATAGATTCTATATAGTGCGCATTGATATGCTGTCAATGAACTTTTCATCAGCTGTGAGCTCACTGATTGGCTAAGGGAAACTTTCTACTATTCATATGCAAATATTTGATGCAGCGTACCGAGTTCACTATATCACTGTATTTCCATCTCGACTAAGACAACAAAAACAGACACAAAGAAAGACGTTTCAGGACAGAAATCTTAAATATTTAAATACATGTGAACAAATTGGTATTTAGAGTAACAAGATCAATTGTAAAAAAATTAGAATGACTGAAACTTCTAAATTGTACGCGAAATTAGACTAATCGGAGTCCGAGTCACAGTTACGAGTGGAGTGATACGTACCGGCCGCCGCGTATTATGCATAGAATAATGGGAAGTTAGGAAACGGAATGGCCGTTATACGCACCCCTCGCCGAGTTCGGAGGCCGATTTCCCTCACAATAAGCCTCAATTATTTACTAAACCAGCATCGATGGCCTCCAATACATCTTAGAATTCATACCTACTAGCCTTTTTGCGTCAAAAACGACCTTTTGTCCGTTTTTGGGTGCGATTTCCGACGGGAACCCGTGTTTTTGGCGTGAACGTACACTTTCATTCTACAGCTGTGGGCGGGGTCAGACCAGCCGCGCTGTGATTGGCTAATTTTTTTCCGATCGACCCCATGATGACCTCTCTTGTTTTGATCGCTCGTTTGAGGCATAAATACGGCCCGGTGGTTTCAATCGGGTTCGAACTCATATAGGAAATGAAGGCTACTTCACATCTACTCTACCAAAGTTATTATTCTATGCATAGTACGCGGCGGCCGGTACGTATCACTCCACTCGCAACTGTGGCTCCCACCACATAACGCAGGTAACACACAGCCCTGCCATGCAGAGCTATTCCTTCATCAGTTGCTGTGTTGTTAATGTTATGTTGTGTGATAGTCGTCTTTTCTAAGAGGAGAAGCCAGATTCGTAATATCTAATGTCTAATGAGCTTTCACAGCTCGGCATATATGGCTTGAAGGACTTGGCCAACGGTTAGGCTGCAACGCACATGTATAGAATTTTGCAGCGCATAGTATAGTAAGCGGCAATAAAGACAAACCAATTCCGTACGATCGAACCTTTAATGGCGGACAAGGCAAAAGTAACAAAAGCAAGAGAGCGCAAACAACGAACAAACAAACAAAGGTCTATAGAACCTCAACACAAGTGAACGTGTGTTGGCGAAGGCTGTATTGAATTTCGCAGCGCATACTTTGTTCTTTTCTGCAAATACTATCAACAACAACAACAACAATAATAAAAACAACAACAACAAATTTACAGAGTCCAATATATTTTTATTTTTCTCCATTTTTAAATATTTAATCATCATCATCATCATCAATATCGCTGTATTGAATTTTGCAGCGCATGTGTATAGCATGGAGGTAGCTTACCTCCATGTGTACAGTGAGGCTGTATTGAATTTTGCAGCGCATAATTTGTCCTTTTCTGCAAATACTATCAACTACAACAACAACAACAACAACAACAACAACAACTTTACTGAGTCCAAATATATTTTTATTTTTCTTCATTTTTAAATGTTTAATCATCATCATCATCGGAGCTTGAGGACCCTGTGATGTACTGTCAGATTTGTGTAACAGTTGTCGCCACTGCATTCCTATGTAATTTTGCATTGGTTGACTGTTGTCGCCGGGGGTCCCGAACGGCTTTCTTTCAATCTTTCTTTCATGAATTTGACTTTGTTTATGTACCGTCTATTAGCTGTCTGTTCTGTGCTGTTTTGTGTCTATGTTTACAACTGTTGTCTACGGTTCTGACCTAGTGTTATTTGATTACGGATTGGTAAGATTGCGATTATTTTTCCATACAAGACGCATACTGCGCGGCACCAACTGTACATGGAAGGGGCGACCCATCGCGCACTGCACTGAGCTGGCTGGAATGGCATATCAAATATCATGTGTGTCACACTTCTATGCATTTGGCCCGTTATCGACACCTGTGTTACTACTTTGGCAACAGGCATTTACCCTGTTCAGATTGACCACTTGCGCCGGTGTAGGGCCGGACTTGGGCCGGGGCTGACGTAAAAAACCAATGTGGACACGCCGCGTCGGCCTTAGGGCGACAAAGTTTGGTCCCGGTGAGAAGGGGTGTTCAGGGCCGATGCAAAATTTGGTCCGACGCAAATCGCCTGTGTGGACACGTTGCGTCGGCCCCTGGTCCCAGTTGACCAGGCCTCCGCCATGGATCGAAGTTGAACTAGTCACCCTATTCGCACAAAACAAACGACGTTTGAAACTAAAGTTTACACCTATCGAAAGTTTTCAATCCAGTCTTTACATTTTAATATCATCCCATGTACGCAGAACTTCCCACCAACCTTTGTTCTGCGATTGAGATCATGTCATTCGATTCCACAGTGCACGTAATTGACTAGAGAGGCATGTCAAAAATGCCGCGCACTGGTTATTTCTCCACCGCGGTCTTATATATACCATATGCTCATTTAATAGTGAAGATCTCACCGATGATTAACAGGGTGAGTGGTAATCATATTTGCCCTTCTTGTGCGTAAAAACGCAGGAAAATCATGAACAGTAGAAACAGCATGCCATTATTCAAATATGCCATTTTGAACTTTGACAGGTCAGAGGTCACAAAGGAAGGTAAAGTTACGTCGGCCCTAATTCACTCGCCCCAATCGCTATATATGGAAGTGCTCATGAATATTCAATTAGGACAGCGCCTTCTCATTATAACCAACCTTTGAGCAATCAGGTAGCACCTTTTAGGTCCTATATAAACAAAAAGACTTCTAGCTACAGAAATTTCCTATCCCCAACTTTAACGCTTTGAAACGAAAGATTTCATTGGCGAATGATCTTGCCTGTATGCGGATAATGATCTTTGAACCCTTGGCCACGATCTGGTCATTTGGTTTTACAATTGTTCATTGTCTGCCTGATTTAGAGGCGATCCAAACGGGCGCAGTGCAATGAAAAGTGTAGATTTGCATGGCCATGGCTCCCAATCCCGGAAAAACCTCTCCAACAAGCAATGATGTCAACTTACAAACCACAACAGAACTGAACTACGGGTTTCCTGCAATCTTTCTGGTAGTCCTGAGCTTCGTGTATGCGGGATATCGGAATGTGGGCGGCGCGGCGGCGGGAGAGTTGTGGGGAAGTGCGCCAACCTCCAACTCGCTGCATGGACATGATATTAACGAAATCGAAATCCAAAGTTAGTCAGCTACGTCCATGTTACACTAAGGGAGGTTTTCATCACATAAAGCATGAGTGGCCACAAATTTTGCACAGATAGCGTTGCACTGGCCTTGAAGAAAGGTGCATGGAACGTGGGCAGTTTCGCTCCGAGTCGGAGCTCGCTGTCGATAGGCAATGTATGGTATATTGAGCCGAACACAATTTACTTCCGGGTTCACAGAATAATGCGGAATCTGTTTACGGGGTGCTCAAATATAACTATTTGGGGTGACACATAGCCTTCGAGGTATATTTCTCTGTGATGCTGAGAATAACATATGTTCACAAATAACAGATTTCCATAGTTGACGTTTATTTTGCGACGAAACAGACTGCTATAAGCCTACTTCAGAGAGGTAGATCGATTGTACCGTGAAGGTAAAAAGAAAGGCCGTTATCATAGCTCGGCCGAGTACAGTACGGCACCGCGTATGACGGCTTTCGCTACTGCGTTCAACGTCGAATTTGTGACGTGTTAGCACTTATTTTGTAATTTTTTCATGGAAAAATAATGTGTTCTTCATTTAAGTGGAGAAAGGCCGAGTTTATTTTGCTAAAATGTGGTGAATTTTGGCGAAAAACGTCCCGCGTGTCAATAGCCATTTTTTGTCTATTGACAGGCGCCTGTCAATAGCCGGATTCTGTCTATTGACAGGCGCCTGTCAATAGACACTCCGAAAAAGAAATGCTTGTACCTCAATGCTATGTGTGTAATCCTGTGTTCGGATGTTGTTTCTTTTTTAAACTATGTACATCATGAAGTTAATAAATTGAATTTTGATGTTACATTCCATGTGATTCTACATGTTCCACAATAACGCTAAGACAAAAAAAGGAAAATATCAATAAAATGGCTTCACAAAGACTGAAATACTACGTGATACTCGATGAAGTATTAAGTTTATGAAATGAAATTAAAATTGACAACACGAATGTTTGTCTCGGGTAGTACTACTGGACTGAACAATTTCACACTTTTTTGTGTTGTTCAATGATGAAATATTTTGTTTCCTTCCACTTTTTCTATGGCTTCCTTGATGACAGATGAAGTTTCATCTTATTGAATAAATGTGATTGTGATGTGATGTTCAAATGACAGGATTGCTCCACTGCCTTGTCGATCTTTGTATTCCCCTTTTTCTCTCACTTCTGCTTCTCGCCTGGTTTACAGTTTCCTGTGATACATGGCCCATGTGGTGGCTGGAAAATATTTAGGTACAAATGTAGGCTGGCGAAAGAGTGTATCTTGACAGTTTATTCAAATCATCAAAGTTGCAATCCAACTTAAAACAAAGAAGGTCATAATGGTCAAATTTTCTCTAGATAACTTTGACTTGGTCACCTTCTATGAATTTGAGTTTTCAATTACTGCCCATGTCAACGATCGTGTTTCCCTCTGAACAGTTCTATTCACCATGTTATCACCCGCACGCTTGTACCTCGATCACGCGACAGTGACGCCGTGCCGTGTGGCTTTGCAGCTTAGTTTTCATGGTACTATCATAAAACGGCCACAACGTTTGACCATACCACACATCGTTGGGATTATCATACGGAAACAAGACTGCAAAACTAAGACTTATGAATCTTCATTGGAATTGAAGACAGATCGAGCATGCTGGTTGAGCTCGGCAGTTGCACAAGCGTACGGATGAAGTACCTCCATAGGTACCGCCGATCGTACGCACACCAAAACCTATCCCTAAAATTGTTTCACTAACAACCTCGCCTTTTTTAATCTGACACTGTTAGAAATAAGGAGATGCTTAGAAAAGAGAAAAAACATACTTTTATGGACAACGACGAGCACGTTTCTTTGCGAATCAGAATCAAAACACGGCAGAGCTACGAGAAGTAGGTCACGGCCTTGGACTCTGTGCACGGATCTGATTGGACACTTCATTACCTTTGCCCCCTAAATTATTATTCATGAGCACTTCCATATTTAGGGATCGGGGCGAGTGTAATTCTGGTACCGGTAAGTGCGGACGCGGACCAAATTTAATCCCAAAAGGACAATTATTTTGCGTCGGCCAGAATTTCAGTTGGGTTGCCAATGTGAACTAAGTAGTTGTATAGTGTAGCAAGAACATTTACATGAAAAGGACTAATTTTAGTTCGATTTTGATACTTTTTATACTTTCCGTACGCCGATTTTGCATATGAAAGCCTGTCAACCCATTTAGAGTTATGTTCACAAAAGTTGATTGCCCTAGCTGTATAATATTTCTGTATCACATTATCTCTCTACGATTGAGAAAAGGAGACAAACTATCTCTGTACGATTGAGAAAAGGAGACAAACTGAAATATTTATGCATAGTATGAATGTCCATAACACTATGAAAATAATTCTGGCAGCAAAAATTGACACGGAAATTATACTTTACTGTTACATAAACGTGTTCAGTTCAGTGAATGGCATTGGCACTGTGACGGGACTGCATGCAATGATAGTCACAAGCAAGCTGTAGTGTCAATGGGCCCAGTGAACAAACATTGACTTTTTTGGGGGGTAAATAAACCCTAAAGTTAACCGTCGGTGACAACCAGCCTTTCTGTTTGTTATTTTCCCATTGTAAAATGACTGACAAAAAGCAATTAGAGTAAATCTGACATCGAGAAACTCCACATTCAAAGCATGGCAAACAGAGACTAGTCCAACCTCCTCAGTTGTTCGTTTTAACTCTACTGAGTCTGCGCACAAGACTACAAGACCAGCTAGGTCACTAGAAAAATACAGTTAACTGGTTATTTGTATAGGGCAATCTTGATCCAAACTCTACAGTGGTTAGGGACTGGACGTAAATTCGCAGGGGGGAGGGCCGGGGGATTTTGCAAGAGGGTGGCCAAAAATTCATGACCCTCCCCCAAAATTTAGTCCAAAAATTTATGACCCTCCTCCAAAGCAAGGCTGAAAAAATTGTGACCCAGTTTCAAAAAAAATAGAATATGTCAAAGTGATCGAATCTTCGACGTTCAAAAATTGAGGTGGGGATTTACAACACAGGGCAGTATAGACGGACCAGCAAAGGAGGCCTGCAATTTTTTTATTTGCTTCTGCTCGTGACAAGAACAAGTCTAGATTTGGATGTCAGCCTAGAATACTTTCAATGACTCGGTGTCAGTCACATTTGACCAGCATTGGTAAAACTAATCTTGTAGACAAAAATCTGGATAATTCTACGCTACAGATTTTTCAGTACTTTTAATAAAAGGGAAACCCCTGATTTCTCTGCCTACACAATATGCATTTCAATTGTTATGATAATGGTTTTAATATACTGTTTAACTCTTACACTGTTTAAACTTAGTAAACCAATC
Organism: Ptychodera flava; assembly: GCF_041260155.1. Taxonomy (NCBI): domain Eukaryota; kingdom Metazoa; phylum Hemichordata; class Enteropneusta; family Ptychoderidae; genus Ptychodera; species Ptychodera flava. Next base: position 132,314 of record NW_027248299.1, read on the forward strand.
ACCAGATAAAGGAGTACTGGTATTCTTGTTTCCAGTGTGGTATGGGTGGATTGTTCTGGGGAACACCATAGGATAAACTCTATGATTAAATTCATTCATTGTTTTTCTGCACAAGTTTGATGAAATGCTCAATTTTCCATTTGTCAGCACACTTGTAAATGTGGAACAAACCACAAAAAACGTTTTAAGACTTCACTGGACACAAAAAATGACACCACTGCTCAAGTGTCATCAGGCTATGCTGACAAACTGAATCAATACTGAGCATATCATGCTAAAATACAGCAGCTAATACTGAAAAATTCTGAAATCTTATGGACTTTATGTAACTCTGAACTGCAAAGTAAACTTACATAACAACATCTTGTCTATACACCATTGTTTCAAATTACAGTGACTGACAGGCAAAAATAACAAAACAGCAAACATATAATTTACCCATTTTTATTGGCCATTAAAGGGACAAAGTCAGTCATTTTTGACAAAATTTGGTCATTTTAATGTCTGCTGAATATATGTTTTCTGCTGCTCATTGAAATAGGCTAAATTGCAATCTCTGGTTGTCACAGCTCAACTCATGTGCATGCATGGGTATAACATGTGATCACTTTATAATTTAATTTAAGGTATGTACCAAAAAATTGTAACATAGTAAATTTCACATGTTAATGTGTCTCATAAATAGTGAGAATTGAATTGCATAACCAGAGAGTGAGCATATTTCAGTGAGAATAATCTATCAAAAGAAATTTAAATGGCAAAATAATGTCAAAAATGAGCAACTTTGTCCCTTTAACTTGGTTCATATCTAGTACAGATTCTTTTAATTCAAGTGTCAAGCAGCATGACCATTGAACTGTTGAAGTATTAAAATGGTGGCAATGAATATTTTTATAATTGGTGCATAGACAAGATAGTACTCTAAAATGTAGACAAAATAGCTTTTTTCCAAAGTATCATAATATTAGCCATTTCTGAACAGGATGTAAGATTACATAACCATGTGAACTCACAAATATTCCAACCTGAAAGTGAAGTCCTCTGCTCAGTGCCAATCATGTACCGGTATGTTGTACACCATGGGGGTAGACACCAAGCATAGCATCATGTGAAAAAATTTAAAGTCTTGGTACTATAGATGACAGCTAAACAAGATCGGCAGTGTGCTTGTTTCAAAGCTCTATAAATACTTTCTTCTGGGCCTATTTCATATCATACTTGACCCCCTGGACTTGACCTGCAAGCTTGGTACGTACACTGTATTCTGGAAATGACAGTAACTTTAACGTCATTTTAAGTCAGAGATTCTACATATAAATCATTAATTTCACTCAATTATTTCTGTACGTTCTTCCTGACTGTCAAAGTTGATTGAGGTCTAAGTATTGAAAGTACTTCATTTAATTATTTTCATAAATATGTTTCACTTCATTGTCACTACCTCCAAGTGTGACTGTGAACATCATTCTAAAAATATTCAAATAACTTCAACGCATTCAAGTTTGTTTACAAGTGTGACGCGATGTACCAAGAAGTTCTCTGGACGTACACTCTACATTTTAGCCTATCATTTTCAGGAAATAAAGGTCTGTACGTTTTCAATGATTGACTTACTGGTCTATGAAAAATATATTAAGGATCAGAAGGATGTTAATATTGCAATTCACATGTCTCGGTGTTGTTTTCCCAAGCAGGAGCGTATCAGTATCACCATGGAGCTACCAAGCTCTGCATGGCAGGGCTGTGTGTTACCAGCGTTTAATATATAGTAGAGGGCCTCCTACCACAGGCCGTATAACGCTGGTAACACACAGCCCTGCCATGCAAAGATAGGAGCTACCACAATCGTTTGGTAGTACCGTAATATCATATATTGCTTTATATAGTTGCAGTTCCGAAGCTGAAGGTTTTGCCTTTTTCGAGTTTAAGCTTTTAGTTTTTAGGGTTTGATCACGTTGACGTCCTACCTAAACACCTGTCCAAATATTGAGGTACAACGGCAATATTGCCCTATGCTAGAAGATATGTGTACCACTGTCGCTAAGCGAAGGCTACTTACCCAGAAGAGCTCTCTCTACTTGGTGCATAGGCCTTCGCTTTGTGACATGTAGTTGCACCTGTGTGTGATGAGTATGCCGTTGTTGGAGGCAATCAAAGCAGCCAATATGGAATGGAATAGAGCACACTTATATACTCCATTAAGAGTGATTGTAATAAATAATGCTCTTCAAATGTTTTCTTTTATATTAATGCACATGTGCCTGCCATTTTTCCTTAGGAATTATGATTTAACATTTATCAAAATATCAGTGAAATTCATAATTTTGGAATGTATCACATTGACAATTGAGGGAATACTGGAAACACAATGTGACACTGATCTCCACAACAATTATTTGGTCATGTACAATGTATTGAGCAGTTAAATCTCTACATGGAGAGGAAATATGGAAAGTATGTTTAAAATGTGTTCCTGGTACAGATATAGAACTACATGTGTGTGCATGACCCCATTATTCACTGAATTTATTATATTTCTGATAGATCTGTGTGGTCAGAGAACTGAAAATACCTGTACATGTGCTCATTTCACTCATATCAAATCCAGTTTTACAAAATGTACTATGTGTTCCAGTAGACAATGAGAAGTTTTAGTTATGTTGCCCTGTTTGTGGGGAAAAGTCAACAGAAAGGCTATGCCTATTCAAGCAATAATTTAAGCAAGCAATTCAAAGTATTGTCATAGGGTGATGATATAGTGTGAAATTATGGTGTTTTAACATTTACAATACTTTGTCATTTTTGTGCCTCGTTTCTATGCTTTTTGAACATATCACAGAAAGTAGCCTAGATAATAGAGGATGACTGATACTGATTTGGCACAGAAGTGGCAAACACTATTTCATGATCAATCAAGTCTTCATATTCTGAAATGATATTGGGTAGGGTATATTGCTTTTTAGTACATAATGTTGTTACCCTCCCCCTTAGAGGAGCTCAAAAAATTGTGACCCTCCCCCAAACAGAGGCTGAAAAATTGTGACCCTCCCCCAAATCCCCCGGCCCTCCCCCTGCTAATTTACGTCCAGTCCCTTAGGCACAGTAAAAACGTGACAAACAAGTATATTATTTTTTCAGAAGATGGAAAAACATTCATTTATAACTACTAAAGATTTTTTCTTGCTTTGTGTAAGTACACACAGTTCAGTTAAAAATGAAAAAAAATCCCTTGAAGGTACTTGTACATTAGAAATGGCTTGCTGCTGTTATTATGTTTTGAATGTATTTTAAGCCCTAAGAAAGCAAACATACAGAATAAGTACAAACAAACATACAAAATATTGTAGCATACAAAATACGCTAACTTTTTCGGGAATATTAATGCGTACATATTCACAGCAGTGATACTCAAATTTGTTTGACTTATAGAGGATGGTGTTTGAAGTCAGCATCTTGGATTGTGTAAGCAAGTGATTTATGGCTTATAGTATGTATATCACGAGTGACATCATTGCAACATTAAAACTTATGTGTAAAGCCGTTATTATATGTTTCAGTTAAATCCCCCCAAAGAATTTAAAATCTCATCACAAATTCCTGTAGAGGGGGACCAGTCCCCCCCCCCCGTGGTGTAGCATCCTAGATGAAACACTGAAACTGACCGCCAAATCTTTCAATGAGCGCGCAAGACATCACTGTAGTGTCAAATCTTTTGTAATTTACGCAAGCGCCAGACAAAGTACGCCCTCAAACATCTGAGTGAGCAAAATCGCAGCATCACACAAGAGGTTACACAAGAGGTGCTTGGCCGCGTCACAGGTCCAGTAGGCATAATTTATGATGATTTTTTTCCTATTATTATCATAAAAAATAATTATGTATATACACTGTGTAGTAACTCTCGCCGTAGACTGAACCTGGGCAATGGTAACTCTCGCCGTAGACTGAACCTGGGCAATGGTGTCACTTGTATATTTTGGCATAGATTGTGAAACTGTATGAGCGTTTCCAGAGGGTTGTTCACATAAGCACATTACATATGACTTTATTAATCATAATCATAATTTATTAATAATCATAATTATCAAAACAATGGAGTTTCCAGATGGCATTTACACAAAGTAGACGACATTGTGTGTAAAAAAAGTTTTAATATTCTGTAACATTCATACTAATAATTTATTAATATTCATAATTATTTTTTATGATAATAATAGGAAAAAAATCATCACAAATTATGCCTGCTGGACCTGTGGCCGGGTGCGCAAGGGAACGACTTTTTAGTGTGGGCGGGATGTCTTGTAGTCGATCTTCTACCGTGCCTGAAGCTCCATCACAGCTAGCCAGTAATGACTTTGTACTACGGTAGGGTAGTCCTCGGGAGGATTAGATACCTGTTACGTTCGATACAATTTGAAATACTTTAAGCTTACTGAGTACTGCATTCAAGATATAATTTGTTTTCTGAACGATATTGAATTACAGCAACAATATGTGCGGGCGATGGGCTGTGTTAGGGACCGTGGATGAATAAAACTTGCGCACAGTAAACGCAATTTCTGTTCTCAGGGGGTGGAGGGTTTGACTGTATTTCGATTACCGTGAGCAAAATCGCACTACATGATTTTATATCGCAACATCTCGCTACACGTTTTTATCATAAGCAAAATATCGCTATATTGTTGGCCAGTGCAGCACGGCACTGGCGCTACACAAGCATTCTTTTGACATTCGTATAAGATTACAAAGATTCAGTTTGTTACCGCGTTGTTTAAATTTGTTGCAATTTCATGACGATGTACTTACCGATTGTATGTATGCTGATAGTGGTAGAGGATGAGGCTTCGTTGAATTTTCACATACACTTCCAAACCTTCGTTTACAGGAGATAGAGGGGGTTGAGAACAAAAACAATAAATGCAAGCAGCTTTATGGGGCCAAAGCATTGCAAACACAGGCAAAAGGTACCAGAATGATAATCAATAGCCCTCTAATGCCGTAAGGTGCTTCATCTAATCCAATTTAAAGGGGTAGCACTTATGGTAACTGATTTATAGGCATATTAGTGATATCGAGCTCAAATTTCGTCTGGGTAGCTTGAAAATTTGGCAAATAACTTTGTCCCCTAATTTATCTAAATTTAGACTTGTAACTCCATTTGTTAGCCCAGAATCAGACATGGTCATGCTAAATGAGGTACAGGATGTAGTGCCTTTTGGTGGTTTATCCTATCAAATACGGAGGCAATAACATTGTGGTTATTTATTTATAGGCCTATTATTGAAACTGAGGCCAATGGTCATCTGGTTCACATGACATTCTGGAAAAAACTTGTTGCCATACTTATCCCTTTGTACACAAAATCACACCACCAGCTGTATTAACTAGCCTAGAACTAGACAAGCACATAATTAATGAGGTGCAGGTTGTGGCGCCATAAGATCCAAAATCATACTGATTATGAAAGGTATAACACTTGTAGTTACTGATATATAGGCATATATGAATATTTGAGGTCAAAGGACGTCAAGGTCACGTAACATTCTGTCAAAAATCTTTCCTCCGATAGTAAGGGACCGTCTCAGATTGTCGCAGAAGTTCACAAAGCTTAATTTATTCGTTTAAGGGGGGAGGGGGTTTGATCTCAATTCAATTAGTGAACTACATTTTCGCACTTTTATTTTGTGATCACAAGTTTTCGTGTTTTACTTTGAATTAAAGAAAAAAATGCACACTCGTGTTTCCATCTCGTTCATTCCCAAACACGATTTACCGATAGTAACATTGTATCCTAAACCTTTCATTCATCAAATTATTCAAAGACAAAAAGTATTATTTTTTAAAATGTGCTATCTATAAGCGTCTGCTCTAACCACTAGATTTCTTTATTCTCACTTGTTATGCACCTGGTCATAGTCGTTTAAATATGATTGAACACGCCTGGGCCCCCATGTCGAAGTTTCTCGCCGGAGTGACTCTAGCTATATGTCTACCTGGTGAGGAAAAACCACCGTGTAAACAGACTGATATAACCAAAGCCCAAATTCACTATAAGGAATCAAAGCAAGTGTCTGTGACAACGCAATTAAACAGTCGATGTATACTGGAACAGCCAGAACTGGACCGGGTTTCCTATAACAAGTGAGGGATATCCTTATATAGGTAAATCGCCTGAACCGTATGACGATTTCTCTGATGTAAATGCATTTGCAAGTGCTGGCATTAGGGCATTGCAGACCAAGCCTTGGTTTGTTTAATGTTGTAATGTGGCAAGGGGAATACGTCTTAGTAGCTATAGCAAAATGCAACATTGTACTCTCAGGCAGACATGAACATTCGCTCTTTTGAAGTTTCGTTAGGGGGAGGGGGTTTTGATCTAAACAAAGAAATTTCGTTTCTTGAACTTCTGCGACAATCTGAGATGGTACCTAATCCCTGGGTACAAAAAATTATACTTATCACTGTGTACCAAAAATCACACCTCTAGCTCTATTGACTAGCCTAGATATCTATATGCACATTATTAATGAGGTACAGGTTGTGGCTCCATAAGGTCCCAAATCATACTGATTATGAAAGGTATAACACTTGAGGTTACTGATGAAACGGCATATATACATATTTGTGGTCAAAGGTCATCAAGGTCACATGTCATTTGTCAAAAAACTTTCCTCCCGTAGTTATCAATGTGTACCAAAAATAAGACTTGAAGCTCTATCGGCTCGCCCAGAATTAGATATGTGCAAAATCAATAAGGTATATTATGTTGCATCATGAGGTCCCCGTCATACAAAATATGAAGGATATAGCACTTGTGGTTACTGATTTATAGGCATATATGCATACTTGAGTCAAAGGTCATCAAGATCACGAGGCATTTCGTTAAAAATATTTCCTCCCATAGTTATACTTCATACCAAAAACCAGACCTCAAGCTCTATTGGCTAGCCCAGAATCAGATATGTGCATAATACATGAGGAACAGGATGTGGTGCCATAAGGTCCCTATCATACCGAATGTGAAGGATAGAAAATGTAGTTAGTGATTTACAGGCATATATGCATATCGAATTCCGGGCTAGCCAGTAGAGCCAGAGGTCTGGGTTTCGGTACAGACAACAGGAACAAAACGTTTTGCCGAAACACCACGTGACACAGAAAACCTTTGACCTTAATGTCGCAAATACACCAGTAGTAATATATATGTTTATAACTGTGATAATTTACCTGAAAAAGCTACAGGGAGGAAATTCCCCCACTGTAGCCCCATTCAAATAAAGGAACATGTTGCTACATGTCAGTGTGGTAACCATAGCAACCTTTGAAAAGGACACTGATGCCGGTGACAGATGGTGATCTAAAAATAACTCAGTGGGGAATTCCGTGGCATGTAGCAACTGTTTCCGAACTACGTATTGTAAGTGACACGACATGTATAGACATGTACGGGGAATTCCGTGGGAAATTCCATGGGAATCCCTACGGAACTATATCTATATAAAGGGGCTTTTTACCCGTGTTGCAGTCAGTCGACGGAAGCACACTAGCGTAAGTAGCTACCTCTTCAGAACCGGAGTCTAGCTGATGTAAGTATGTGAAGAATTTTTCCTATGGCATGACTGAGGTCTGAATTTCTACGGAATTTTTTCTGAACTCGGAGTTAACTTGCTCACGCGATAGATAAAATTTTAGAAATTTCCTCTGAACTTAAAATGTGTCGGAAGACCATTACTTCAAACAAAATGAGACGTTTTAGATAAATGGTACTGATATCTAAAGTGTAAGTAGTTGAATCTTTTTTAACAAATGAAATGATGCCGGAACGACTTTCTTCCGGAGTACGAGAAACAATATCTAAATCTTTTTTATCTTTATCTATAGTTATGATAATAGTGCAAGGTGTTCTTGAATCTGTTTTCATAGCGATACTTCCGGTAGCTAACTTTACACATCTAATGAGAACTGTACCATGTTGAAGTATTTTCATATTATTAGTCATCTGTTGATTTGCTGTCTGTAAAGTTAATTCAGCTGCCTCCTCACCGACACTTTTCAAGCCCAGTTTCTGCAAAGTTGTGTCCCAAAATAATCTTACTGGAACCCCGCTAGCATTGTATGAGCAATAATTCTCCCCCTCGTTTATCCACCTTCGCAGTGTATTATCTGATTACATTATTGTCGTAAGAGGACTGATCTTGAGGTGAATTGGTATACCAAGTATAGATTGTTAGGCATAAGCCAACCACGAAAATCGGCCTAATAATATTTGTTATCATTACTATCAAAATAAATCACATTTGAAGTCCCGGGTAGTTCATCAACCCCACCTGCAATTACACTATCTAATATATCTAAGATGTTACGTGGTACATTATAAGGCCTAAATTGCTGACTAGCCGAATCCCATGTCAGAGCAAAAGGAGTAGGATCATTTGCAGCCTTTGTAGCGTCTATTATGGTCTCATCGACATCTTTCAGTTCGGAAAACTCTACAGCGTGTTCGTGTTTCTGTACTGTTGCGGCCGATAAAACAAAATGTTTTTCTCTGTCCTTGTAACGAAGGACGTAATCCTTATTATGATTACCTGCTATCTTAGTATTATTGTTATTTTTAACATCACTCAGATCTTCGAGCTCGTGATTTAGTACATAATTTACACCTAGACCAAAAACAGGACCAGCTGACATTATTGTAGTATATACAGTAAAAATTAAATAATACCTTGTAATAATATACAACACGGAGATGATCATTTGGATTGAAAGCAAAACGGGTGAACCCGTTACTGTTAATTTTAACCCTTGCATTGACATATCACGGTTTACTAAAATAAGACTGCTAGAGTGTGGACTATATAATTCATGGCATAACATAACATCGTCAAATAATGTAATAAAATATCAAGAAGGCAACGACCCAAAAAATAAGACGACAAAATCAATACGTCCGGGTAACTACAATATTGATACCCTCAATAAAGCGATTGGGATGCAGCCAAAAATCAATTTCGAAAAACATCTGCCCACAAGCCGCGTTTATCTAACACTGGAAAGAGGTGTTAAAGTCTTTTTTAATGCCACAGGTAGCTTCGCCAACCTCGTCGGCTTTTCAGATAGACCAGAGGACAACCCCGTAACAAAAAGTACTATGAGTCCAAAACGAGCAGATTTCATGACAGTCACTAAATATATAGTTCATTCAGATGTTGTTGATATTACTGGAAATTACGTTACAAGCGGCTCGGGTGAATACATACAGGCGAAAACCTCAGACTGTTTACAAATACTTCCTATCCAGGATACAAAAGAAATAGATGAAAAGGTCACCTATGACTTTAAAAACGGAGCTGCAATTTCCATGCCATTGAGAAAAGGTTCAGACCATATGACTTCAATGCATATTTGGATAACAGATCAGGATGGAAACATAGTTAATTTCAATAACTGGCCAACTAGCTTTTGTATTGAATTGCTGTAGCTAACGCATCATAAACCATCCCACGACCAATCCTCCAGCAATATAGATCATCTCATATTTTTTTTGCTCTTGACTTGGCTGATAATAATCTGAGAATTGAACTGCTTCGCCTGACGCAGAGTTGGCTTGCGCCACCGCTGCTGCTTCTTCAACTATTTCTGCATCTGTATCTCTTAATTCAGCCGCAGCATGAATATCTTTAGCCTGATTTTCTCTTTCCCAATCAGCCTGGAGTAATCTTTTTTCTGACCAGACATTTTTGTCATGTTCAAATTTTTCTAATGCCTTATCATGTCTAATTTTTTCTTCCATCAGAGCCACACTATTCCCGCTAAGCTTTTGACCGATAATATTTCCTCCTGTGAATGCTGTTGCATTTAATACAGCACCGAGAACTGTCATTCCTATTGCTGAAGCCATAGCTAACTGTATATATTTTGAAAGTATAATCTTCGGTGGAATATTATTCGACTGTCCATTACAAAGTATAAGGTTCTGCAGGAATAATATTTTTCTGTTCAAGGAGATCTTTAGTCGCAACCGCGGCAGCAGTCGCACCACCTAATTTTGCTAATCGAGTTAGATTTGGCCGGCTTGGATAACCAATATCCATTTTCAGAAATTTGCTGGAGATCATTAGATATCCCATCGTAAGTCCAGCGATTACAATACCATCGTACATTGTGTTTACAACTGTTTTAGTATCCATGATTGCTGACACGTATATAAAATAGAAAAATAAAATAATTTCCTATTAATCCATCTCATACAATGTAGAGGGACCGGGACTTGGTTTAGAAAACTTACTTTCCGCGACATTCTCTGTAGGCGTCGCTTTCTGAAGCGGCTCACCTTTCAAATCTGGACTTGGTCGCTTAAGATCGTTCCGAAGGGGACAAATATGTCGAGCACGCCTCCAATATAGTCCTAATGCAGTCAATGAAACTCCTATAATTCCTAACACAAGATAACATTTATTATACCAGCTATCACACTGTTGTGGCGTCGTAGGCGGTAGGCTTATACAGTCTGCCTCAGTCGCTATGGCAGAGCCGTCATTAGTCAACCCTATCGCTTGACGCTGCACTATTGCTTGTAGCTTCTTCTTCTTGTTCTGTCTGTTCCATTCTGCTAATCTCTTCCCGGCAGCCACTCTCCCTGGATGCTTCGTCGGTAACGTAATTTTCTCTATATTGTGCTGTGGCTCGTTCCGAAGGGTAGTCATCAGTGGGGCCGGTGGGGTCCCTGGCAGAGACGTTTCCGTTAGCTGAGTCGGTGTTGGTGCTTTTAAAGTTGAATCCATTATTTCGGGTATTACATTAAACCCGATTTTTTTAAAATCTACATGTTTACCCATAATTAAACCGGTGGAAACTAGAGCAAGTAGGGGTCCCCATGTGTAGGCTATCCGTCCTGATAATCATTTTATTTCACTGTTTAGAATAAAATCCTTTTTAAGATCAGTGGCATAGTTTTCTCGGTCATCGATTGGAACTACCTGACTGATTGCGCGGGCTCCTAGATCTATGAAACTTTGAGTGACGGTATCACTTATAAGAGAACTGTATCTCGCTTCATAAACTTTAAAGACTTTAATTACCGTTTCATCATTCCACCTTTCAACACTTTCGATTGTAATCTCCTTACCAAAAAATAACTTACTTTGACCACTTGCAATGATACAGAGTAGTTTTTCACGCTTTGTCTCTATTATGGATCAGGCGTCCGACGCTGCGGTTGGTAGTGCCCCTTCGGAACGCGCTGTCGCTGTCGTATTTGCCGCTGCCGATGACTTTATTAAATTCTCCATTGTTTGCAGTATGTTATCTATTCTTAGTAAAAAATAAAAAATTCGTTTAAACCTGAATCCGAAATATAGTATTAACATAGTCTGGAATGTCAGTACGATTCCAAAGGTAAAATATGTAATATGAAAATTCTCCTCATTAAAATCTATCTGTATATAGAAACACGAATCATGAGTACAGACGCATTCCCGGTTGCTTTTCAATTGAATAAAAAACATATACCGACAGTACAGCATGCTGATATTCCTTCCAAACCAAACGACATAAAACCTATTCTCATGGACTTAGAAATATATGTAACGCCGACAGAAAAATTTACTTTTCATCCGCGGGATATATTTAAAGATAACGTAATCACTCATCGAACAGCTAAAGAAAGTAATATATGGCTGGGCGGTCCGCACATGAAATACTGGGACCAGCAATTAAATTTCGCCGTATGGTGCAGCACTACTGGTTGTGGTATATCATTCGCCCATCTCTTGGATAAGAAATTTCCGCCGCAAATACGTTCATTCTGTCGTTTTCATGTATACTTTACAGTACGTCGGATCCTTCACGAAATTTCGGTTGCACTTCCAGACGAAGGTGTCTTCAAAGCCGGCGACAATCCGTACAATCTCGTCCAATATGAACTTCTCTGTGCAGAATTTGGAAATATAAGCCCAACGAAGTCCGACTTTCGATATCGAAAAGGCCAAAATAAAGGTCTTGGTTATGGTTATGAATACTATACTAATCGTGGGCCCGTTCGTCAGCCTTCTGCTGTATACAATGGACACGACTTTTTCCTGTCCGCCGACAGTGGCGTTTTCTATACACATACAATTTTGGAAAGAAAAAACATGTACTGCCCGACAAAGACCGACCACACTATTATTTCTTCCGAAATGATGGATCGGAGGGTCAATATAATAGTTTCATCCCTCTGAAGGGAGACTCGGGACTAACAAAGGCCGGTCTCGCCCGCCTCAATGAAAGCCTTGAAGCCTACGTATATTGTATACTTGGCGCACAAGCAAATATTCGCAGTACCATAGTGGGTGATTCTGGCAGTGCAGAGCGAGTCAGAAAAGAATTTGGCGTTCTCCTCGAAGATGAAATTCGTAATACTGATAAGGTAATCAGTTATAGGCGATACCAAGACACAATAACAAATACTGGTGTCAAACTTGATATGGCCGTTTTGCCCAATTTACTTCTCTTGCCGTCTAAAATGGTTATTCTTTTGGGCCCGGCAATCGCAGGTTATAATAATGAATTGCAATACGCAACTGAATCTATGGTCTTCGGGGTAAATGGAGATATAAACACGGAAATTAAAGAAAGTGCTAAACATGAGATGGATGGGGACGAGGATGCTGTGAAGTGGCAGGATGAGCCCTCCGGAGGGCTGCCTCACAATGACACGGTTCCCCTATCAGAATGGAAGGCAGCAGATACAGTCGCTGCTGTCACCGGCGCGGACCCTATTCACGAATTCGGCAAAATTGGTTTGTTATCTTTAGCCATATTCATTACATTTATGTACAGTATATAGATCAGATGTACGCGACCATACCATTCAACATGATTGTAACTGGACCGACAAATTCTGGCAAAACGGAATATGTGCTGAATCTCCTCACCGGTCCGTACTTAGGAAAATTTGACTACGTAGTTTTCATTTGTCCGACATTCATGAACAATAAAATGTATAATAAAAGATTCATTTTCACCGATGACAACGTGTTTGTCTTTCCGGTCGGAGAGATGCTGTGGATGAAACTCTAGCCTTCGTACATAAGGAATGGGCCGGCACTAACACTTTAATAATACTCGACGACTGCGCCTCGTCCAAAGATATGAAGAAGCGCAGTGACGTTTTAGTCAAATTTGGTTTCTGTGCAAGACATGACGGATTATCTGTCTGGGTTCGACTCAAACAATATACTAGTATTAGTAAACCATTTAGGGAAAACATATAGATGTTAGTACTATTTTACACACCCAGCAAGACAGACAACAAGACTATTATAAAAGATATGGAATGGAGCTGTCAGAACGGGAAGGTGACTATCCTAATCAAGCAATTGAAATCCAGACCATTCAGTAAACTAGTATTTCATTTACGGCATCCGTATGACATACAATTTTCGTATAATATAGCTAATCATGGCTTCGCCCAAAGGAACTCTTAGAGAATTATATCACAACCCAAGAACTGGGTTTAGAGGTGTACCAAAAATTATATTTTTCAGCACGCACCAGCGGACTAAAAGTTACTAAGAAAGAGGTACAGGACTGGTTAAAAACTCAGCTAACTTATAATCTACATAAACCGGTACCTCGTACTCGCGGTGCTACGGGTGGGAGGCGCGTTTTCGTATCATCGATAGACGAATTTGGCAAGCAGATCTTGTGGAATTCGGATTACCGTTCGCAAAAGAGAATAAAAACATTCGATACATGCTAACAGTAATCGATGTGCTCAGCAAATATGCATGGGCCAGGCCGATACAGTCAAAACGGCTGATACACACTCTGAAGGCGCTACAGAGACATAATTAAGAAATACACGACGGTATTTGCTGAAGATAAAGATTGGTGTGAAATTGTTATAGATGAGGTCGATTATTTGAAGAATAAATTCTGTCTGTTTATTGATCTGCGTAGTTTTAAAGATATTGAATTTCATGGAAATGGTCTAAGAGTAATGAACACAAAAGATGGTATACAACTTGAAATAATAAAAATGGATACATCAGTGAAGGGTGTCGACGCTCGAGATGTAATATATTTGCTCATGTTTATGTTGTTAGTGATGCAATGGTCTCTGTTGAAAATAGTAGATTAAAGTCTATACTATTTTAATGGAAATGAAAATTGTCTCTGAAGGGACTCGAAAAAACTCCATAGAAATTCAGACCTCAGTCATGACAATCCGTAGGAAAAATTCTTCACATACTTACATCAGCTAGACTCCGGTTCCGAAGAGGTAGCTACTTACGCTAGTGTGCTTCCGTCGACTGACTGACACGGGTAAAAGCCCCTTTATATAGACGTAGTTCCGTAGGGATTCCCACGGAATTTCCCACGGAATTCCCCGTACATGTCTATACATGTCGTGTCACTTACAATACATAGTTTGGAAACAGTTTATAAATAGCCATTACAGAACCGTTCCGATAGGGAGTTGCTACATGCCACGGAATTCCACACTGAATTATTTTTAGATCACCATCTGTTACCCATATCAGTGGAAATTCCGAAGAGTTGCTATGGTTACCGCACTGACATGTAGCGACATGTTCCGTTATGGAAGGGACTACAGGGAGGGGAATTATCTCCCTGTAGCTCTTTCAGGTAAAATTATCCCAGTTATACTATATATATTATACTTACACCTATAAATCAGTAATAACTGCCTCCATATTTCATGATATTTTGAGGCACAACATCCTGGGCCTTATAATATGCACATATCTAATCCAGGGCTAACAAATATAGATAGAGGTCTGATTTTTGGTATACATGGATAAATGTTCTTGCCAAAATCTTTAAGACACGTAGGCAACCTTTAACCTCGATTTCACAAACATGCCTATAAATCAGAAACAAAAAGTGCTACATCCTTTAAATTTGATTGGATGAGGCAGCTATCGGCATTATAGTGTTATTGGTATCATTCTCGTACCTTTTGCCAGTGTTTGCAAGTGCTTGGGCCACGCCAACGCTGCTTGCAGCTTTAATTTACATTTGTTTTTTCTCTTTCTTGTCAAATTCATTCAGCAAACTTGATCTCATTTACGTCGGTCACAACGTGTTATGCAGTGTATAAGCATAGCAAGCATACCAGAGAAACGACTGCCTCAATCGTTAGTTTAGCTGTTCAGGACATGTATTTGCACAGCTTCTCAAAGTCAGAACAATCTGTAAACAACTTACCATGATATTTATATCTTCTGGTATCTCGCCGAACTTTTGCGCGTTGTTTTGGCAGAGTCACCAGGTTTGGATTGACAAGACCGCCTGGAAAAGTCTATGAACGCAATAGTAAAACTTGCGTATATGTGGTGAGCATATGCGCTGGCGTGATTAAGTTGCGTTTCGTGTGTCAACAAAGCCTGACTTCTGGTCCGGATAAGAAGTCATTTTCACTCCTTTTACTGTGAATCGTACATGTTTATGAGGCGGGCTTGGCATGCGATTCATGCGATTCGGTATCAATAATGGTCTTCTTTCACATATTGAGGAGGTCATTTTTTTAAAATATGAAAAAAAATCTTGAAAAATTTGCCTCACGTGGGCTTTAACTCTGGGAAAGATGCCAGTGTAGATCATTTTCTAAGATAATGGCGACTTTCAAATTAGAGTTTCTACCATATGTACAATAATAGTGCGTAGGAAATTGTAATCAGGCATTGAAGATCACCCTACACGTTTACTTTGGAATCTGTAGTACTGAGTCAGGATTCTATAGAGGCTGTTAAAGAAAAAAACTGACACCTGTCTGTTGGTGGATAGTCGATATTTTTGCATGCAAACTATATTCATAGTGCTTAAGGTTGCTGTATTGTATCCGTAACAGACTTACTTTACATTTAAATGCGTAGCAATAATGTTGTTTTGCACTCCAGATAGGTTTAGCAGTTGATGATATCAAAGGCGTTCAAAAAAAGGCCGAGTTGAAGAAAAAAGCGTTGCAGGTATGTTTACATTAACAGTAACAGCATCCCTTACGGGATGCCATCCCTGTAGCATCGTACACATGAATATACTACTTCGTATGAGGGCATTATGATTTTCCGAAAACAATCTAACAAGCTTGATCTCTTAACATGAAGCCGAGTGTCATTTAACACAAACTACTACCTTGGTCTACCGAGTGCCATTTCAGACCAAATACTTTGCTTGGTCAAGATAACGTATGTTGCAAGTTCAAGTAAGACAAAAACGATATTTCTGAATAACAACTTTATAGGAACTACCATGTACTTCCTATATTATCCTAATCCGACCATTTGCGGGTTCGATAAACACTGATCTGACGCCAGTACAGACTCCAGCAGTGAAATCATCAGTTGAAAAATGTCCCCATACATCTTTTCGACGAATTTATACTTTTAACATTGTGCTTTTTAAATCACCTTTACATTATTAGAACTAAATCTACGAAGAAATGTAATGCTTTAATACATAATACATTCAGGATCAAGGGTAAATTTCAAATGGTACCACCAGTCTTACATGAAATAAGTTCGCCCCACATAGAAGATCTAAAATATGATCATTAAAGCCTGTGTTCTACCAGATTCCAATTTAGAAGCTTCTAGTTGCATCTATTTGTCCAGCTGATCCAGACTCTACAAGGGAATCAGCTACTTTTAAAGTAATAATACACGTGAAATGGAAGTGGCTGATATTTCGCATGTTTAACCATTATTTTCAGATTGAGTTCGCTCTAGATTTTGAACAAATACTTCCTCTGAAGATCAGGAGGAACATCCACTGGGAGACTTCAAAGATTAGGTCAAACGGGATACATAAGTCAGAGCTCTTCTCTGGTATGAGATCAAGAATATACGCTCAAGACACAGCTAAGTCACTCAATCCTGAAAAGGTAAACCTTAAAAAGAATTTTTACCAAATTCTAGACATTGAACACCTTTACTGCATCAGGACGAGCATTACCTTTGTCAGTAATTTAGATTGACTTTAGGAACTTTAAACCTATCTGTCCCTAATTATAACTGCTTAATTCAGTGCAAATTTGAAGCCATGATGCATCAAAACCTCTCTTAACCCGTAATCTTAGTCGTCTGTCAGTGTCATATAGTTTAATGCCTCTTAAGGCGTAGATCACAAGTAAAATTTCTTCAAGTCATGGGGAGCGATTTCCTGGAAGTGACTGTGAGAAGGTGAAGAAGGTGTTATAAACTAAGATAAAAAGGTAAAATATGCATAATTAGAAACAACTACTCGTGAGATCAGACCTATCAATGTGTGGCAATGGCAAGTGTTCGAAATAACACCTGTCCGGCAGTCCGAGACTGGTTGTTTTTCTGCCGGACTGGTAAAATAAAAAAAGTTACCAGTCCGGCGGACAGGTTGACTTTAGCGTGGGGAGTCTTCTTTAAAACTATGTTTGCTTTTTTTCTCCGGGCTCCCATTCAAATTTTATGGCAAGACAGTTTTCTTTCCCATAAATGCATCCTACTCAACAGCGTATAACAAAAATACTTAGGCACATAAATTAATCCCAGTGTCAGGACTGGTAGTTTTTGGCAGGACAGGCAACTTTTTGAAGTTACCAGTCCTGGTGACTGGTTGATATTTTCCACGAATTTCGAACACTGGCAATGGCTACAGGCTTACAAACATCCCGATGGAATATGAACCCATAAATGGTTGATGTATAATAATACATATGTTATTAACTGGTCCAACTAATTGCTGTTCTTTGTATGGCTGCTGTGTCGATCGTACTTTCAGGCATTCGATTCTGTCATTTCCATCTATCCAACTTTGCAAACAAACCAAGGTGACATAAGATTATCTAAGATTATCTAAATGTACCCTGACATCTCTGTATTGGATGATGTTGCTGATGATGACACAGTGGCCAATATGTGAAGGCTTGAGCATAAATCAAAGGCACAGACACTCACATGAGTGCCTCTTTAGGACCTAATTGATGAAGTTATTCAGCTGAGAAACAGGTATTCACATAGACGGGCTGAGTGTATCTTGGTCTTGAAGCAGGAGTGTACAAGTGTAACAAGCCCATTCTTGGAAAACATAGGGGTACTAGAACTATTCTATACACCAAACGAAATAGACAATGAGGCGGTAATCAAATTGGCAAACAGAGATACTTATCTGTTCTTTTCAAATTCCATATGGTTTCTTCAGATATATAAATGGCTGCAGTAGTTGAAAAGTCAATATTTAGATTCTGTGCTCCATGCACCAGCATTTACAGAAGGTCAAATTCTCGAACAAATGTTGTCAGATGAAGGTAACGGATTGAAACAGGAACGAAGTGATTGAGCCTTAGAAAAAAAAGATCAAATGTTTAATGATTGAAACGAAAGAGTGAAGGTATCGTGCGGATTGATGGCAGGGAACTAAGTATGATAGATTGCAACCTTCAACTTCAATGCAGATGTCTATTCAGATGTAAAATGGCAGCTAAGGTTGTGTTCAGAAAAAGCAGGAGGGAATGGAGAGATTCAGGGGGATTTGAAACTTTGTGGGGATAAAGAGGGGGCCTTTGAAAGTTTTGCTCTACCTATACGGGGGACCTGAAAGTTTTTTGGTTTCCTTTTTTACGAATCCAAGGTTTGGTGGGTAATTCAAAGAAAATTTAATAACATTTTAATGTCATCCAATTGTTCTAAGTTAGTAAAAATTAAACAAGATCTAAACCGTTTGTACATTTCATTACTTTTGCCTCCGAAAAAAACAAAAATGTGAAAATTTTCGTTAAAAAACGACAAGTAAACATAGTATCGGGCAGAAGCTGCAACTGTTGATAATTTTTGAATATTTCTATGCAATATATCAAAGACATTTTTTCGCTGTATTCTACACCATGCTGAAACACACAAATATTTTCAGTTTCTCAACAAAAGCCTGCATATATAATATAGGGTGATAATTGAATTAGAGTCCAGACTGAAAGTCATTTGTCAAAGATACAAATGCAGGGTACATATTAATTTCTGCGTTGGCAGCTGAATACTGGGCAGTTCATCACGCTGAAGAAAGTAGAACAAGAATGCTGTTGTATAAACTGAAGATAAGTATTGT
This sequence comes from Ptychodera flava, assembly GCF_041260155.1. Classification (NCBI taxonomy): domain Eukaryota; kingdom Metazoa; phylum Hemichordata; class Enteropneusta; family Ptychoderidae; genus Ptychodera; species Ptychodera flava. The sequence goes on from NW_027248299.1 coordinate 151,394, forward strand.
CAAAATTATAAAAGTTAATACAGCTACTGCCCTACTGACTGGCTACGGCATGGGCAGTGTCACTGTAACTGCATACCGGCAGTGACAGAGATAGATATGATGTCTGATGTACCGAAGAAGAATTCGGTTCATGTGACACTTATGACAGTGAAGCATACATGTACACAAGATCAGGCAAGTAAGCAACACATGGAAGACCAGGATACTTAAGAGTTATCAGCGGTTTGGTTTTTTTTTTTGTTTTGTTGGTTTTTTTGTTGTTTTTTCTTTTTTTTTGTTTGTTTGTTTTTTAATTCTCGCATATGAGGATAATTAAATATTAAAACTGAAAAACGATGGGGTCACCATGCTTAATTTGATAAATGTTCACATTCTCATCTAAATGGAATTTTAACATTATTACACAAAACATTCGGAGATTAAAACGTTTATTTGATGGAATATATTAACCGTCAAGTATTTGTAAAACTTTAAGTAGCATTATATGTACCTAGGAATTCAAAATTTGCTTACTCTCTCATGATCGTCATTTTGTTAGATATTCACCAGGTGCATTGACCCGGCAGAGTTGGATTGACTCAAGTCGGTTTGACAGATAAATTAAGTCCACTGATGTATTTAAAAATGAATCAATTTAAGAACTTGCTTAAGAAACATGGCTCTACAAACTGCCAATAACAGGTTGTGTTGAAACATCTGGGAGCAGAACTGCCAAATACATATTCATTTTTCTTTGCGTGCATCCCTTATACATACGCGGCTGTATGATAATTGGCAAGACTTGAAAAATTTTGGTCATTTGGATGGGGGACTTAAAGTTTTTGAGGGTATTGAAGGGGATCTGAAAAAAAGAATTCAGGGACCCCGGAATTACTAACAGTAAAACCTACTATTGCAGATTAATATATCTTTCTAACACAGAGAATACAATGGTACTCAGTTATATGGCTCGCGGAATTTCTCTCGAAGGATTTTTTTGTGTTGTAATATTGTAAGCTACTGAATTAAAAACACTTTGAATACATTTGACGCGCGGATTTTTTGCATTTTTAGCTCCACTGTCAGGGATGCGTAGCTTATCAAACAGGCTGATTTTTTCATTGCCGTCCGTCGTTGTCGTCCGTCTGTCATCCATTGTCTGTCAACGATTGCCTTCTCCTTTGAAATCGCAAATCCGATGGCTGGGAATTTTATATGCAGTTCACTTGGGGTAACCTCACTTAACTTCACTTAAGTTTGTTCAAATCGTTCAAATGTTTGTACTTTTAGAGCATTTTTTTGCTGTTGTCGGTAACAAATCTTTTTCTCTGAAACTGCATGTCCGATTGTTTTGCGAGTCGATATGCGATTTACTTCGGGAGACTTCATGTAGATTTGTTCAAAATCGTGGTGACTTTGCACATTTGTATTTTTAAGGCAATTTTTGTCAATTGTGGTCAAAAAGTCTTTAAAAATCTTCTTGTTCAAAACTAAAAGTCCGATAGATTTGATATTTGGAACATAAGTCTCTAGGGATGGTCTGTTTTAGATTTGTTCAAATTATGCAGAAATGTGGAAAACCTCCAAACTTTCTTATTTGTTTTGTTGTTGTTTAGACCAAAACTTCATTTTGTTTATTGTTGTTTATCGTGTTTATCATGGTTCTGAAATTTGGCAAAATATTATATACAACAGTTGATACTCTGAACACTTACTGCGCATGACATAAAACCTTCGCTCGACAGAGACTTTTCTAGAGCTTGGACACAGCTGTGAGAATCTATGTGCATGCGATGGCCGAACTTTGACTGAAATGCACATTTTCAGGACACTCATCACTGTGCATGTACTGGGATTTATTTGTGCGGACAGTGTTAAACATGGACATGTTTATTACAAGGTTTTGAGCAACAGTAGCTTCATAGTTAAATTATTCTTGTTACTTTTTCGTGATTCTGAGGTTAAATTCTCATTACTACGGGATTTCCCATCATGCTTTTGGAACCTACAATGGCAATGAACATGGATGCGGCGTGCTGCTCTGTACCGTGAGTTTAAACATAATAAACGAATGTTTTGTTGATCGATAAATGTGAGTTTCTTCAGTGTCACTGGGAATGATCGGCGGCGAATATTTCTACATTAAATATTCCCCACAGAAATATGCAAATTGGTATTTTGGGCAATTTTGGTCATTTTGGTCAAAAAATTTGTTTCATCAAAACTGCTTGTCTGACAGCTTTGAAATGCGGTATACAGGTTTATAGGGATGTGCAAATGTGATATATTAAAATTATGATGAAGTCTAGCATTTTGTATTTTGAGGGATTTTTTTTGCTATTTGTGGTCATAAATGTGTTTCTTAAAAAGTACTGGTCTGATAGCTTTGAAATTTGGTGTACAGGTTTCTACAGATGAACTCAGTGATATACAGTGAAATTATGATGAAATCCGCAATTTTGTATTTTGGGGCAATTTTTGCCATTTTTGGTCAAAAAATGTGTTTCTTTAGAACTACTCATCTAATAGCTTTGAAATTTAGTATACAGGTCTCTACAGATGAACTACATGTGATACATTGAAATGATTATGAAATCTGCAATTTTGCATTTTCGGGGGTAATTTTTGCCATTTGGTAATAAATTTGTTTCTCAAAATCTTCATGTTTGATAGCTTTTACATTTTGTATACATTTTCCAAGGGAGTATTTAATATCTGATCCAATGAAATTATGATGAAATCTGCAATTTTGTATTTTGGGGGCAGATTATGCCATTTTTGGTCAGATATCGATTCTCACAAACCTACTCGTGAGATGGCCTTGGTTGACCGGTTCTTCGGGATGATTTTTATGTGACATGTTCAAATTATGATGAAATCTTCAATTGTGTACTTTTGAGCTATTTTTGCCTCTTTTTTCTGGCCACTGAAATGAAGTATCAAAGATTCCAACCTTCTTCATCTACAAATAAGTCAAAACTTATTATTCTCTAAATAGCACAGCGAGCTTTATCGGCCGCTAGTTTACTTAATTTTTTTCCTACAATCAGCAGATTTTTAACATAGCTGAAATAACTTTCACTGGACAAAATGCTTGATATGCACTAAGCATATTTACGTATATTGACGTATATGGAACACAATATTAATTGCATATACAACGTATATCTTTGTATATGGAACATTCCAATGCGTTGATATGCGTGGCGTATTTCTATGCTGATCATGAGTATACGTAATGCAGATCTTTTCACAGTAAGCCTACACTGGTTTTGCATTTCTTAGTATATGTAAATGTATACTTAACCGTATTTGACACATATACAGAATCAGTATAAGTGTATATTATGTTGTATATCAAGCATTTTGCCTAGTGTTTGTTACCCTTTATAGAGCAAAGTTTTAATTAAGAGCCTCTTAAACATATATTGAACAGACGTTTTTCGTTTTAAAATGCAAAACAGCCTCGAAAAATTTAGAGCGTATTTCATGGTGATGGTGTCTCCTGAAGTATCCGTAACCCCGTCATGAAGGGTCCTCACAGAGTGCCCGTACTAGTTTTGCATTTTAAATACCTGTCGAAACTGGTTGAAACTTTTGGCTATCCAAGGAATATTTTGGGTATAATACTTCGTATCACATGCACAAACCAAGTTTGTCGTCTCCGAACAAAAATTCGGAATTTATTCTCTGGTCGTTCTACGTCACGACAACCCGCGTCTATGTCATCAATTTTGGTGCGTCGGACCTTCTTCTTTGTCGATCTTCGGTGTGCTCGTAAATATGTAAACAAACAACATGGCGGCCGATGTTTCTCCCATGATCAAAAGTCATGTAATGAAATCGATATTTTCACAGACTACCACATTACTAATCCGAACAATGTAAACACAAGAGTGTACCGCCTGTATATTCCGAAGGAATTACGTGAATAATTTGGCGAAACAACGAACTCGAAGCTGGTCGCGTATACCGTGGGTTCCGTACGCATTGCAAACAGTGTCAGGCGCGACGTTTACAGTGTTCGCGCCGTCGAGATTCAGTCGATATTTATTCCCGAAAAATACGTATCTTCGCCTGTGATAAATTTCGAGGACTATACTATCTTTGAAATAGAGTATAACTTTGCGGAAGGTAGCCTACGTGTAGACCGAGAGCTGTCATTTGCTCCACACACGAACGACCGTAAGCGCTGACGCACACGACGGACGACTGGAAATGATTGACAACTTGTGCACGGCGTACTGATATTTATTCCTAAAGTAGTTCAAAAGTTTAAACGCCGAATCGTCATGGAAAACTTATTTTATTTTGCAAAAAATAACGAATTCTTGGCTTGTGCATGTGATAAGTATATTATTCCCTAATATTTTTCTTCGTTCAGCTCGGAAAATACTCGTGACGTAATAACCGTGTCACCACTCGTCTTCGACTCGTGGTGACACGGTCATTACGTCACTCGTATTTTCCTTCGTTGAACGAAGAAAAATATTAGGGAATAATATCTAATTATTTATCCATGTTCAGGTATACTCTCTCGAGATACAAGGTAATACTTAATTTCCACTCTTTTCTTTTCAGTCAAAGCTCGAACGATTGCAGGTAAGTCAGTGTTATTTGCAAGAAAGCATCACAAAACAGAAGAAGAAGTTGCAATTCTGTATAAATGATTGAATTACGCAACAACACACACTTAGACACATGGCTGTGACATCGAGCAGGTTTTGCTTGTAATATAAGTTTTGTCGATTTTCAGGTGATTAGGGGAAAAATAATGTACCGGACCAATTCAACGCAATCACTTGAAACGAAATTTATTAAGGTTGTATGCGCGTCGAAAGTTGAAAACTTAAACTTTTCGCTCAGATTTTCCTTAAGGAGTCTTTCAACCATTCACTTTCAAAATTAAGAATAAAAATCGGGAATCGCCGTCCAAATTATGGTACTGAGAAACAAATTACCTTAGATAAACAATATTTGAAATTTAAAATGGCTGCCATCACTGTTTTAAGGCTATGGCGAAAAACGAAACTTTCTTTTTGGAAAACTAAGCCAGTGACATGTTTTCATACTCAAAGAGCTTCAAAATGTACCCCAACAAGTGGTAAATCAGACAAGAGTTGAAAAGGTTTGAAAATGCAAATGCATGTCGTCGAGGCGCAGTCTACCTAAGTTGTCAAGTAAACTATATCTTGTTTTCAATATACATGAAAAGAAAAAAGTAGTTTAATGATTGGGGAAAAAAGCAAAGCAAAACTTAAGTTTCTTGAAATTCAAATAGCCACTCAACTGCAAATATTACACTTTCATAAATAAATCAGTATATCCGAATTTTTTTTCAAAAGCATTCTTAAATTATTTGTCCATTGAAAATGTGATAGGACAAGAAAGGGCGCTCAATGAGCTTTGGTTCATACGGTTATCAAGATCAATAATTATGGTAGATAACGATTACCGTATACGCCCACTAACATAATCTGTATTTGAGTTAGACAATATCATTGTACAACCCTGTACTCGACATACAACACAGTGAGTGACCATGCCTTCAGTGACATACCTAAGAAGCTGGATACTTTTTTATATATCAATTTCATGTTTCAGGAAGGAATCAGCGACTGCATTGGCAACCTCAATACTCGCATAGACGAACAGAACCAGCGTATTGAACGACAGAACTGCTGCCTTAAAGAAATGGACAATCGACTTAAGGAACAAAAATTAAAATCGAGGAAATGTTAAGAGCCTTATTTCAGAACGAATCTGAATCTGAAACTGTATTTTAAATAGATGCTTCATACTAACGTATTTCAGAACGAATCTGAATCTGAAACTGTATTTAAATAGATGCTTCATACTGACGTATGTTATGACCTCCTCAAACATGCCCTGATAGGGAGTGCTAGTTATATATAAAAATACACCTATTCTGTAAAAGAACGTTAATTTAAAGTAATGTGAATATTTTTGAAGTGATACTGTTTTCCGCTTTACATAAATGGATATACAAATATAAGATAAAATTAAGGGGGAGGCTGTTGTGTTCCAAATTAACATAAACCTTAAGTTAAAGGATTCATTTGAAGTCACCTTGGCCATTTTGAAGCCACACTGATTGCTGTTTATTAAATACTTCAATTGGATATAAAGTCAGAAATTATGGCTTGAAACAGAATCAAGAAAAGAGAAGACTAGTGTTTTTCAAAAATATCTCTCTACCCTATAAAGGGATGCTTTTGAGACATGGACATTTTTGAAATAATCCTAGTTACCGCTATTTAATTTTTCAATTTAATGTAAGTGGTTCAATAAAAATATAAGATTAGTGCCCGAGACAGAGTTACCCAGGATTTAACCACCCTAAAATTAATTCAAAACATTGTTACATAAACAGCGGAAGGGTACAAAGATCAGATTATCAAAGGGTACTTTCGTTGTCATCTGTTACACTTGTGAAAGGATTTTTTCTGAATTAAATAAAAGGATATAGCAGTGGAAGCTATAACCATCAGAAAAATCAGGGGCACTTCAGAGGTCAAGGAAACTTGCGAAGTCAAATGTAGTTTTTTTTCGATTCAGTATTAGTTGTTTTACAAAGCAGCGGTTTTGTGTCATTATCAGCTTATCACAGGAGGTCGTATGGCTCATTGTGATGTCCAATTTTATGCTGCAAATTAATAAAAGTAATTTGAAATTTGAATGGAAGCATAATTATTGAACCAGATTTAACCCTTTGAAAGCTAAAGTCAATTTTGTTGCCCATATCAAAATATACACCAGTCATTTTTTTCTAATATTGCTAAAATTTTGATAAAAATCTGAAGCTAATAAAATGTGTATGTTCATTTAGTCCAAAATTGTCATAAATTACAGAAAATTCACACAAAGTTGGTAAAATGTTGCACACTATAGTTTTGGTTGGAAAATCACAGCTCTCAAAGGGTTAAAGAAACTCTTTCAATTTTACTGCTTAAAGCATCGCATCAAGCCTGTGAGTTTTAGAATTATCACGGGACGCCGTGGAACACTGTTGAAACCAAACGCATTGTTTTAATTAAACAAAATTAATTTTCGAATTGCACTGGAAGCATACAATCATATTATCACAGGATACTTTAGAGGTCATTGGGGACACTTTTGATGTAAACTTATTGTTAGAATTTTGTACTAGTCGGAAAAAGCAATAAAAGTGAACCATTATCATAGGGCACTTTTTGTTTCATTACAATTACAAATGAACGTAGAATACAGTGTAGTTAAATAAAGCTTCATTTACTAAAAATATTGGCTTTTTTATTGTCTTGTTTGTGTTTCTACTGTAGGCCGTTATTCTACTCCCTAAGGCATGATGAAATAACAGTTCTTGCTATCAACACAGCCCATATGTGCAGACAGTATTGTCATTGTTGAGAATTGAACTCAAGTCCGGACAGGAATTCATTTCTTGACTATGGTTGAAACCCACATATAGACTATGATACCGAGCAGAAGATTGGGCTTTCTGGCATGCTATGGGGCTTAGAGGAAGAAGCTGTGGTTGGTACAATAACCAAAAACTTTAAGTATTACTTACAGTGAAAGTAGCTAATGTCCCTAAGATGGTGGCAGAATGCAGTTTTAGCTGATTAGCCTAAAATTTCATCCAAAATTAGGAAGGTTACATGTTTACTGTAAATATGGACTTAACACGAAACCATTATCTCTATGAGAAGATTTCAGAGGAATTGTTGCAAGCTCCATTAAGTATAACTTTCGGCTACTGATCGTTCGTTTTTTGTTCTGTATCTACAGCAGTTTCTTGTCGTACACAGTGAAGTGTGATGAAATGTCATACGTCAATGCAACCTATCAGTGTAGGGCACAGAACCAAAGTAATGAAAAAATGCCTACTAATGCTACAGCTTTGCTTATAATGTATCACATGTAGTATCAGGGGGCCGTCGTTATGTACATTCAGATGTGGCTACAGCCAGTGGTAGGAAGTTGGCGCCAAGGAAAAATCACGAGGAGAGGCACCTACTCGACCATTATTCACGCCCATCTTATATGTACCCCTTTACCCAAGTAGGCTGTTTGGTGGGGGCCTATGTTCCCATAAAAATAAGCCTATAAGAGCATATTATAAGCCGCTCCAGTTATTACAGATGCTGCATTCCACGGTCATTGTCTATCAACGTCCCTTCCGCAAATTACTTTCATATTTGCTCTCTGAGCAACTATCAGCATTTGAGTGCAAATTATTCAGACGGTTATTATTGTGTTGCATATCCCTTGTTATTGTGATATTTTTTAAATCAAAACAGCTTATTTTGCAGACTAACGTGATTGCTTAGTATTTTAGTGTTCACAATATTGTGTTGATTCCAAATAATACTCACTGTGACAACATTTGTATTTATAAAATAGATAGTTTTGACGTAAGGTCATTAGAGGTCTTGATTGTCAGTAAATGTATATCATTTCGTAATGGTCTTCCATGTGTTTAGTCTCATTACTACAACCTGTGACTCCGAAAATATGGAATTCAATGTCAATAATTTATTGCATAATACAACCCTTTTAGTATGGCAAAAAAATCGAGGACTATTGTTCTTGTGGAAATTTACGAAAACATTGTCACTTTGTCTTTTGCTTTGAACGCTTGACCCATTTCCTGTGTCTGCAGTAGAAATATGAATAAAATGCAATGTTCATGAACGTCGTTGGTACTGTGTGCGTGTGTTGTCAACGTAATCCCGACTTTAATATAAAAATGCTTTCTGTCGCGAGCTGAATTTCCGATGTTCGATCTCTCAGCTAAGACGTCCACTTCCTGCATTCATTTGGGGCTTGAAATGACGAAAATGCCCCGATAAAAGGCAGACACACGAGCTGATATATTATAATAGCAATAAGCCCCGCTGCAGTCGGGTATACACTCGATTTTGGTAAAATTCGAATTTTACCAGATTGCCATTTATGAAAATCCTATAATAACCATTAAAATAATGTTAAAAACATTTCTCTTCACCAGAACCTACCGACCATTTATGTTCAAAATGGAAAAGTACAGCTGTACAAAAAATTGTTCGTCAAAATTTTTAATGACCTTGCTTGACCTTGTACTTATTTTCACGATACTATTTCAAAAGCGAAGGCTAAAGGTTTGGTTTTCTGTTGAATATTGACCAGTATTTTTTCTCTAAATGTTGGATGGCCTTGCATGACCTTTGACCTACTTTCATGTATCTCAGTAATTAAAATGGCCCCGCGGTTGTTTTTTATATTGATCAGTATGCAACAAAATGTTTTCGGAATGTTTTGGATTACCTTTGATGATCTTTGACCTACTTTCATGCATCTCTGCCCCTGTAAGAGCTACAGTTTTGTTGTTTTGTTTAAGTATGACCAGTATGAAACCACTTAATCCATCGATCGAGAAACGACTGGTTGAGAAACGGATTATGCCGGACATTATGCAGTTTACGTTGTCGGGCTCAGCCAACTGGCTTTAAGTATTTCAGTTTCCTGCTTGACGGTATTTCGGAAGCAGATGTACCGCGTCTTGATCAGGCCGCCCGAGAGCTGGTCTGCAGAACGGGAATGATATGATTCAATCATAAAATGCAACACTCTGTGTTTGAATGTTTCTATGACATATTGATTTGATGATACATTTCAACGATTTTATGCAATGATCCAATTTATACAACATGCGTCACACCAATGATTAGATGATAACACACACTGCCTACATGAAAACTCCATTGTAAGCATTCCATCCTGATTTACGCCCCATTCCAGAACTTTGCAATGATTAAAGGTATATAGTCACCTGTAATCTAATATACCCACATATGGTCAAAGTGTTGTTCCTTGATATTCAAAATGCCCATGTGAGGGCGCTGTTTTTAAAAAGTGACAACCCGCTTAAAATTTGTGAGATTTTCTCTTTCCATGGTAACTGTGACAAAATTGGAACAGGTGACAGTATACCTTTAATTCAGGCACATGTTTATCAAATGAATACACGATATACTGGGCGATGGGATGACGAAATGACTGATTGAATCCGACCATGTGAACATTACTAGTAAAAACAAGGGAGTATAAACAACCAACAATGCGCTCCTGTAATTTTTTTGAACTATGGTAATGAGAGCCCCCGGCCTTATTGCTATAAAAGACGAAACGCTAAAACCTGTTCCAAAAGCAACCAACAATCGCATACAAGAGAAACAGAGATATAAGCGATACACCTATTAATGTCAAACTTCACAAAAGCAAGAATAGCTCGAACTCCGAATCATGAGAGCATACACAAACACAATCAAGCGAAGAGTAGACATTTTATCTTCCCTGCTTGAAGAACAAACTTCGGTGGAACAACATGATAACACATACAATCAATCATTCATTCCATACGATTTACCAACCAAACATGAATTTTAAGCAGCCCGATGAACAATTCTGTTTTCGAAACGTCGCGTCTAAGGATCGCAGTATCACAGTCTCTACACTCAAGTGAGGGGTCAGTAGAAGACATGTAGATAAGGCCAACAAAAAAATTGTGCTGTTCCGATAACCCGACCTACCCTATTTTTCACCCGCCGAGCCTAACTTTTAGAGTTACGTAAACACGGAAGTAAAAAAGAAAGAAAAAAACCGTACACAAAACGCAAACAAACAAGATATGAACGATGTTTGAAGTTGCTTTCCCTCTATTGCAATTTATCCACTGGAGATGAATTTCAGGCGACTAACGATTAAAGTATGGCAAACTTTCGAAACACAGCTAGCGTTATGTTTATGCATTCTCTCCGCTCCTCAGAGGAGACTACACTTATCACATTTACTTGTTGGCTGCGAGTCTGCTCTGCGCCTACGCTGTCCATGGACATGTGTAGATACACGTTATAGGCGCAGAGCAGACTTGCAGCCGACAAGTAAGTGTAACACTGACACACAGATTACAGTTGTGTCTCGCCTCGCCATGGCTAATCAGTGCTACACACGATACGGCGAAACATGAAATACAGTTACAAAATACACGAAACGCAAACACACAAGATATGCACAACGTGTGGAGCCACTTCCCTTTTACTGCACGTTTTATGACAGACGCATTGTGGTTATTTTTAATTCCTCGGTTGCTCAACACTCTTGCTCGCATAATCATACTGCAAGTAATCATGTAGTCGTCTCATCACTCAGCACATCATGTTGTCACTTAACAATGAAAGAGTCTGAATTCGTCATCGCATGGGGGCATACATCAAGGTGCCATGCTCGTCATCGGAATGTTTTAAATAGTTAGTGTATGTGTAACCATCTTATCATCGGTGTGCCGCATGTTATAACTGGATCAATGTATTACATAATTGAAGCATCTCATCGTATCAGTATTTCATAATGACAGTTGTACATAGAGTATTTTAATCATATCATTCCCGCACAGTATAAACAGTATTGTATTGCATAGGCAAACTGCACTACGACGAAAATCCCCGTCGAATCTTACCAGGCCAACTTATTTTGAAGTGATCTCACATTTAAAAAAAACCTATGGTAGGAAGTGAATATCTGTCGCCACATTTCCCGAGTCTTGCCCTGATCCCTCCTGTTGACCCTCTCTTTTTCCTATGCGTCCTAGTTTGACGTCACGGTCATATATATCTCCGTTGTTTTGGACTGATACTGATAATAGGTCAAAGTCAATATTTAGTTAATTTATTTTGAAAAATAGCTAAATGACTTTTTAAATTTTACACTTCGCAGAGCTTTATCGACATGTAGATTAAGTGATCATACTTTAGGTAAGTTGAATTGGGCATATCAAAAGAAAGCAAAAATTACCTTTGAATGATAGACTTTGTTTCAGATGTGATAGCAACGAAATAGATGATGAGTTTCGTTTGTTATTCTCATGAAAAAAACGTTTATCACAGAACTAGTGCCAGGAAAATGGAGTAGATTACTCCACTTGTTCCAGTGTAACACAAAGGGAAAAGACCCTTCAAAATATTTAATACGGCGTATAATTTTCTAGATATTGCTGTATTCTTCAAGAACGCATATTTGTGCTCGCCCTCCAGTAGACTTCGCACTATTAAACAATATATTTTTTGCACAACGTGGATACTATGTTGTCCTTTTGAAAAGGTACAGTTTTGTACTTTGTCAAATTTTGGAATGCACCATCCACACTATTTGGTGGTATGAGCTGAGTATTAATAAAGATTTAGTGATTGATTGATAAACTCCCCTTTACGTAGGTTTTTGTTTTGATCATCGCAATCGGCAGTCGGCGTTGAAGTTTGACGGGTAAACATGTACATAAAGTGTAGTGATTTTATCGAATTTGACGACGATCATGTCGACTAGGACCATACATTCTGATATGAAGGAAGATGAGTAAGAGTGTTTTCACAGAGTTTGTATCAACTCAGATTTAAGGGTGAGAATAGGCCATTTACATGACCAAAAGTGTACTTAACATATACATCCGGTATTTTTGTCAGTATGACTTCATACGACAGTAGTAGAGTAAACGTGGACAACTGGGATGAAGTAAGAATTTTACACCCCATTTTATTCATTTATCTACATGAAGCGAAGGAAAAATTAACCATCCATGTAACTAAAGTATGACCCTGACCTATATATGAACTCACGCACGCGCAACAGGGGTTTGACGCAGCCTGAACTAAGCGGGCCTGCTGAGCATGTTTATACACGTTCCGAAGGTGGGAAGGTGGGAAATTCCGTGTGAGTCATCAGCCTATATAAAGGACCCCGTTGTCAGTCCGGCCGGTCGCGGAGTCTAGCTGATGTTGAACACGAAGTTCCTATCGGTGCGAACTAAATTTCATATCCATTCAATCCATAATGTCTTAGGTATCTTTCCAGCGGCGGACTAAATCCTTCTTGTTTTTGAATTTCTAGCGCCTGATGAAATATGTTCTGAATAAGTTCTGACCCCGGAGCCTCCTCGTTCCGAAGGGTTGCACCTTTTTCTTGTATTTGTGTAAGCAGCTGTTTATATTGAACATAATAATGTTTATATTTCTCTCGTCTCTTTGCTACACCCGTTTTCCCTTGTATTACATCAATAACGACACCAGGTATAGGAGTTAAAGCTAAAAGAACTGGAACTGTTGGAATAGCCGCTATTACAGCAGAGCTTACAAGAATTCCCTTAGTAATATTGAGAGCCATATCAATTCGACCCATTAATTTATAACTTCGTCGATATGCAGCACTTGTTCTTTCTATGTAATCAGCCAATTGTTCAACGCTTTCAACAACTGAGATGTGCATTTTTACTGTATATGTAAGGGATGATAAAAAATAATTGTAGTAATATAGAAAGACAATATGGCAGAAGGAGGAGAAGATATACCACTCCAGGATTTCGATGATGCAAATTTGAATGATGATGATGACGCTACTGCTGAAACATACTTCATAGACGATGATAATGCCCTTGCAGAAGCTGATCCTTTCCTTGCTAGCTCAAGCGCGCGGAGCCCGCAGGTCGATCGTTTGACTGAACTTAGAGCAAATGAAAAATTAAGAATGGTTAATAAATTCTTAGATGAGAATAAAATTACTAATCCGGATGCACTAAATGTATTGACTATGGAATCTGAGGTTAGGGATGGAAAGCTGTATTATAAAAACCTCAAGCTGTCTAAAGATAGAGGAGGTGGATTTTATAAGCTCACCACATTAATGAGAGAAAAAGGAGGACATGAATTTATGAGAGATGTATTAGGAGGTCGCTCTAGCGCAGAGCCCGAAAATGTGAGTCGTGAATTGCATTCTGAAGATGTGATAACCGATAAAATACCGGCTGAGAAGATGTCGCCAGAAGACATGGGTATATACAAAGATAAACTGACAGAGTTACGGCAAGATGCTTCTGTAATGCAGATAAAATACGAGCTTTTGAAAATAAAATCGAACAATGGAACAATCTAAACCCAGAATATAGAGCTTTTGTTGATGAATTAAAGATAGCAAATATGCGCTTGATGAGCTTTACAGTGAAAGAGAAAATCTGTTAGAGCAGACAGAACTTACACCCGAACTCAGAACAAGACTAGCTAAAATTGATGATCGAATTGAAGTACAACTTGATATGATCAGTGGGGCACATGAAAGACTGGCTACGACTAGGTCTCTTCGTGATGTAATTTCTGATCCAGATTTGTCACTTAGGTTGAAGCTGACTGAGTTATTTAAACGAAATGGTATTACAATCGCTGCAATACTGACTGCCCTTGGAATGACAATATCAACAATTGCCCTGGCTGTAACTAGAGGAGGAGGGGGAGCAGGGGGAGCAGGAGCAGGAACTGGAGCAAACGCAGGAGGTTCAGGTCCGCCCAAAGTATATACAAAAGCGAAAGAAATTGTAAAGCAATTTGGCGAATGGTTAAAAACCTTGGCCGCAAAAAGTGCTGCTGCAATACCAGGTTAATCGGCTCCCTCGTCAGTTTTCTATTAAAAACAGCAGGATCGGTGGTCGGATTTGTCGGAGAACAGCTATGGATATTTTTACTGGATTAACATTAGTCATTATAAATAAAATTATGTATTAATATATCACACTCCCTACAGCATCAACATGTTTGGTGAAAAGAATATTGCAAAGTTTCTTTCTAAAAATAAAGACCTGTTTGGTTTCTCTGTCGAATTGGAATGGTGCAAACTCCGACGAGTAAATCGACATATACTTCGAGCAAATCCAGGTGTCCGACTCAAAGATGATAATCTATATCATAACATATTAGCTTTCATTAAGGAATGTCAAAAGACTAACTTCTTTAAGCGACTAGAATTCATAGCTGTATTCCAGGATACTGAGGATGACCAAGAGGCTCATCATCTCCAAGAATATTGGGTTCTTCGATTGATTCGCGACACAGGCAATCGATTTATCTTTCAGCAGACGGAAATATTTATGTAAAGATGTGATTTTTTCTTCTAAGTCATTATATACACAAAGTGAAACTTAATTTTCTTTTAACATGTAATTTCTTTTTTTCTTCTACTATATACATTACACGAAAAATGGGGTACGATAGAACATTATCACCGACTTTCACCAACCGAATACCGAATGGAACGAAGTCAGAAAGAACTCATCATGTGATTGCTCATAATCCAAGTGAGGCAGATCCAGGCCAGACACTTATCATACGATGTCCAAAGTTAGAAAGCGGAGTACTCTTAGTTCCAGATACTTTCGACCTGGTTTTTGATCTCGAAGTAACGGGAGATGAATATAACCGAGTAGTACAAAATGTTGCAAAAAATTTGGTGGAGCGTATGAAAACTCACATTTGAGGGTCAGACACTTTTCGATTTGAATAAATATAACCTTATTGAATGTTATCGCGATCTCTTCAACATAAAAAGGAGAGAACGAACATGACACTGTACGGAATTCAGAACGAAAATCTAAGAAAATTGAGAAGTGTTGCGAAAGATGCAGATGCCGCCGTCGTGGGTGATATTTTACTTCTCAACACATATAGAACAAAATATGCTATTCGTCTCACTCATCCCCTAATAACAGGTCATGTGGAGTTGCATATCCAAAAGCGTTAGGGAGTCATATTGAATGGGAAATTACGTTGGCACCCGCCTCCCAATTACTTGTTAGTAATCAGGTTGTTACAGCCAATTATAAATTAAAAAACATTCAAATGGAATACGAGACAATTTCTGACCTCGATCTCGCGAGGTCAACTGCTGGTTATTACAACGGTGGAAAAAGTTACCTTTACGAGCATATACATTATTTTAGAACAATCCCATTCAAAGAATCGGACACGGTTATCAATGAAAATATAAATGTACCACGACGTAGCATTAGAGGTATCGCTATACTCTTCACTAAAAATCAGAATCAGACAGAACTGAACAGTGAACTTTTCTTTAACCCTCCATTGAATCTGTGTCTGTATCAATCGAAGGCATTGCAAATAAAGTGTACGCTCAGAAGATGATACCAAGACAATTTTGGCGAGAGGTGCGACGGTATTTTGCTGAAGATAAAGATTGGTGTGAAATTGATATAGATGAGGCCGATATTTGAAGAATAAATTCTGTCTGTTTATCGATCTGCGTAGTTTTAAAGATATTGAGTTTCATGGAAATGGTCTTAAAGTAATGAACACAAAGGACGGAATTCAACTTGAAATTCTGAAGAAAGATACCGAGTGGGGTGGCGATGACGCTCACAATGATAATATATTTGCCCACATTTATGTTATCAGTGATGCCCAGGTCACTGTTGAAAATAGTAGATTAATGTCTTTACAATATTAACCATAACCATGACCCGTCGTCCGTCCTATCGGCCATGTTTCTGCCAGCCATTCGCCCGTGTCTGGATTGTATAACTGCACACGTTTTGATATCATTTGGCGCCATCATGATTTTACTACGCTTTTCACTACGGATTTCTCCAGCCTTTTTCCGTACAAACTGTACAAACTGTGCCGGCTCCGGCTTCTTCCCAGTTTCAAACAGATCTTTATAATCTTCAAAGTTCAAATGTTTTCTAACACAAACATCTTTCACCCCTTTATTTTTTTCGTCTCCGAAGTTGGAGTTCGAAAAGCATACACTTTCGAGCGTATGCCGACAAAATCAAGAATAGGTTCACCATTCAACTCATCTTTAAATTTACCTATCACTTTTTATTAATCTTCGGAAAGTTGGGGCTATTGCGGAGCTCATCCCACTAGTATCATATATAGACTTCTCACCATTCTTTTCCACATCTTCTCGGACTATATCATTGAAAGTGCTGACGCGTGAGCCGTCCGGGTTCGGGAGGCGTCGGGATCGGCACACTGTAAACAAAACTGTCAGTATCCATGTAGGCTAATCGTATTCCAGGGAACTGTTTCCGAAAGTAATTGTAATGCGTCTCATACATAAGCAGCTTAGAAAGTTCCAGTACTGCGGCGCCGATGAAAACTGGTTTTACATATCTATGCTCATCCGTTTTCAGTTCCAGTAGGGCACTGTCGCAGGAATCGCCATCCTCTTCGGAAGTTATGAAAGTTATATGTTTCATCTTTGGATTATACTTCTGAATCTTTTTACGTCCACTATCCGTGCCGTTCCAGTCCGAAACAAATTTAAAGTCTCTGTACTTTCGAACATCTTCTATTGTCTTACCGAACATTGCATTATTCATCAGCTTATAGAAATTCTTTTCGAAATCTGTCCTCCCCTTTGTCCTCATTTTAGTGTTAAAGTCAATATATTTCGCGAGACATGGAGCTTCATCGAAAGCAAGCACCCGATAAATCTTTTTCAATCTCATTCCCATCCGAAGATAGAATTCCAGCAACTTGTAGTGTAAGACGTATCGCTCTCTATCCATCACACTTGTAATCAGTCGACAGCCCTGCCTCGGAATTCATAGTGATGCGGTGCTAATGGCAAATCGCTGTGTTCTTCATGTAATTCGGCTGGTATTCTAATCTACTTCTAGAAAACTTGTGGAAAGGTGGAACCAGGTCCCCACGCTCCGCCAGCTCCGCCAGCTCGGGCCCCCGCGGCCCATTCCTCCCACTCTTCCATCGTCATCCAATGAAGTCCGCCCGTAGGCATTGCCTGACTCATTGCCCAGCCGTAGAGATTGTTTGCATCGAGATATTTTATTTCGGTCACTGGTTTCTCCGGATCGTAACTAACGTAAGTATTCCCGCCGGCGGGGCCAGCCCTTCGGCGACGGCCGGATGATTTGTCTGTAAATAATGAATATTACACTGGCTGATACCGCCTCGAATCCCCCTCTGTACGAAAGTCATCTGCTCAGCATCTTGAATGAGTTTAAACTTATTACCCGTGTAAAGTAACATAGCATCCCATGTCAAGCCGGGCGCTGACATATAGTGGGCTGGATCTAACTTATATGCTTCTAAACATGTGTCACGAAAATTTTCAAATATATTTGCAAGAAGTAGAACGTCAGTCTCACAATAGAATTCCATATAATCACGAATCGTCTTACATCCAACTTCGTCCCATACTCTTAATGCATGTTCGTAATCAGACTCCGAAATCCCCTCTTCCGTCAATTCGCTATAAAATTCCTCCCTCTCCGGGAGCTCCTCCTCTCCCAGTCTGTCAACCGAGTCTAAATATTCGTAGGGGAAGAAACCTTTCGCTCTTTGAATGTCCGGGTACGTAAGTGGTACTGCCGTCCATCCGTGGTCCGGCACAGTCGTTGCCAACTTCGCCAATGACCCCATCATCAGCTGAGCACTGTCCATAAACTTTATAGAAAAGAAACGTCTCTTTATCTCCCTCTTCCCTCCGGCAACAACAATTGAGGCGTGAAAAATAAATGTTTTCGAGAGACCCATAATTCCTCCATTGCTCGTCTTAGCTATGATTTTAGGCTCTGGTCCCCCTCCGGCGTCGATTTCATGTAATTCTTTCAAAATAAAAGAACCATCGTATCCCTTGAGGTTGTGAAAGTAGATAGGAAATGGTTCTCGACGGCCGGCATCCTTCGCAATAGAAGGTCGCCTCCTCCTTCACTACTCGGTATCCTGCCGGCTCTCCACATGCAATACAGACTGGATCACATCCGTCGCGCCGGTAATTAGAAGGATCCCTCATCGGTATTATTTTCCAATAATACGATTTAGAATAATACTCGGCCCGTTCTTTCATATCCTTTAGAAAGTCTGTAACACAGGAGAGACCTGTGAATGTTCTTTTACCATAAACAGTGGGTCGGCCTCGTTCCGAAGAGGTCCGCGATCCTCCCCACCCCCGTTCACCATAACATACGAAAGACAAATTGGAATGTGTCGGCCGGTCCCCTTCTCAATAATTGCCTCAGTATCTGCATAGACGACGTAGGGGGCGGGGACCTTCTTCCGATGTCCTTCAAATTGACACACTTCCTTAGGAAAATCTGGCTGGGCAGTGTCTGTTCCACAGTATACCTGATGTTTTTCTAATTCTTCTGTTGACTTAAAACCTCTTTTACAAACCGGGCAAATACACTTCCGTCTGCGCTCATTCTTTCGATTAGTACGAGAATTACGAAGGCGATTTTCCGCAGTAATTGGTACGAAGTGAGAACGGCCGCCGTCTTCGCCAACTATCAGTAAGATATTTGCTATTTGATTCCTATCACCTTCGGAACGGGCTTCACCTTCCCCTATCGGAACGGTTCCGTCAGGGGCCCGCCAGGGGCACTATATAACACAGTTATGTTGGACGGGGAGCGGGATCATTTTCGTAGATCTGAAATACTTGAAGTTTGATGCCTGGATTTTGCTGCTCGAAGCGCCTGAATACAGTCAGATCGGCGGGCGTAGGAAAGGGAATACCTTCCCAACAGTAGTCAGCCATAAATGGAGCGTACGTATTCCATTTTCTCCTTACCTGACCACATTTCTTTTCACGAAACTCGGGGTCGGCCAACTTTAAACTTGCTACGATGGCGTATTGAAAACAGTTCTCGCTGCCCGAAGGTAGCACCAGATCGCTAACACAATGCTTATTTTTTAACCATCTGGGAAGTTGGACTCGTTCCGTTCCCGTAGGAGCCCCAGCCCCGAGTAAAACTTCTACTAGAATTACTTCAAAATTAAGTATCTCCTCGAGAACGAGACCAGAACCCTCAACATTTTCAATTGTATCAAGCATACGATCGTAGCGATCTATTAATTGTTGCCCACATCCGATCCCGATCCTCTTACATCTTTTGTGTATGTATCATTTAATTTAACATACAATGTACGCGGTTGTGTATTACCAGTTTTCGGATCCGATAATTTGACTTCCATTTCGGTATAAACAGAGTACATCTTTCGTTCCGTTTCTTTAACCATACCTTCAATATCCACCAGCTCCCCGATATCCTTGACTCGCTTGACTTCAGGAAATTTTTTTTGTAAAACTGCTCCCTTGAATGCTGTATGTAATCGACGGGCCATCTTTATGATATATACTATCCTAAAAATTTTTAAAATGAAAAATATTATTCTATGATAGGTCATCAAAATCCACTATAATATTTTTGTCAGCATTTATTTGTTTATATATCTCACCTAATCTTTCTAAGTCGACTAGTTCTTCCACATCTTGAATTTCTGGTTTATTAGGCGCAGCACAAAATATTAATCTCTCAACAGTGAAAGAAAGGCCACGCTTACTTAAGCGCGGTTTAAATGCTAAGAATTCTATCTTACTACCTTTTCGGATATTACGAGGTACAATAGCAGGATTTTCTCGGACTGGTAGTAACGGACTCACTGTTTTAAAACCGCAGTCAATTTCTTGAACCATATCAATACATGTAGCGAAATCGCCTCTTTTAAATCGAAATTTAAAATACGCCACGCCCTGTGTCTCGCTCCCTCGCTTCTGATACACTTTAGATGGATTGTAAAATCCACAGGAATTCGTTCCGATAGGATTCTTGGAGTGAGCGGCCAGGCTTGCAGCATAACTTTTAGCAGTAGATGCATCAAACTTTCACCTAGGGTACGGAATATTATTAAATCAGTAAACTTTTGAAGACTCAGTTGCCAACTGACACACACCCCATCACATGTAGCTGGATCACTCCCGAACCATATTTAGGTCCGATGTTGAAAACCACTTCTAGCTCACTGTCTACATATATAATAGGATCTACATATTCACCAAATACTAATTTGCCTCCATCATCAATTTTGATGTTTTCTCCGGTTTCAAGTATTTTTATTGCATCTGAAATAGAAAGGATTGTCATTGTCTTATAGTATATATCTTAATAAAAAAAATTTTAAAAAATTTCTATGATATAGTATCCAAAATGTCATACATATTCATAAATGGACCAACTGGAAGTGGTAAGAGTTACGATGCAGTAAATTTGGCGGAGGGACCGGAGGTGTATCACGTACCAGAATTTGACACTAGTTTTTCCAGCAACATTGCCGACTTTTATAATGGGCGTGTCACCCCCGTTTCGATTGCCGATTTTCAGAACCAGTTTATAGAACATACGCTTAGTTTACAATGTCAGGCTGGGAGGGCCTCTCCTTCGGAACGCTACATTATTTGTGACTCTTCCATAATTCAACATCTAACTTTTTCTAGAATCCGGGTGTTTTCCACGGAGTCGGAAGAAAAAAAGATTGTTTCTAGAGCATTTGACCATTTACCCAGTTTCATTATCATATTCAAAGATATGCCTTGGGATTATTGCAGGCGGAATGTGTTGACTCGAGCCAGGTCGTACGAAATCACCGTACCGCCTTAGAAGAACTAGAAGAGATTCACAATAAGTTCAAACAGACTTTCTTAGAAATTTGCCACGACTACAGACTTCCATGTTTGGTAATTCGGAACACTCTTACCCCCCTCGTTCTCAAGAATATACTTAATCCAACAATTGATACCGAGACAGTCGGACCAGTAGAATATCCACGAGCTTTTGACTTTGGAATTGCATGGGCAGCCCTTCGGCACGCGATAGCGGCAGCCAGGGATTTTTAATAGACGGTTTTTCCGAAGGTGAACTTGAAAAGCGTACTTCCCACCTGGTCAAGAACAACTAGAACAACCTCGAGTCTCACTAAAGAACCTACACAAACTTCTTAACGCTTGTGAATCTGTGTGTGCTTATAATGCTTCGTTTGACCTACGAGCACTTGATATGATGCCGAAGGAACCCTACGGTTCTGTAACACCGGACTTTGAAGTTACTTGTCTATGGCTTATGTCAGTTGTGTACATTATACTTCAACCAGAACTTATAGATAAAGCTGAACAAGGGGGACTCGAAAGAACGGACTGTGGTAACATGAGAAGTCGTTTTGAAGATCTTGCAAACTTAATATGTGCCTCCGGAGGAACTGAGGGGCCCCCACCTCATCCACATACTGCCGAAAAAGATGCAATAAGTGAACATTACTTACGACAGTACATGATAAATACTTGGCCAGGTGGGGGTGGAAGTGGGGTGGTAAACTGACACTTTCGGCTTTCAAGAAATTAAGACTTTTTCCATGGTACTTATTGAATAACTTTCGTAAATACTTACGTTAGTACTTACGTAGTACTTGACAAGTACCATGGACAGGAACTTACGTAGTACTTGACAAGTACCAGCACAGGAACTTACGAAGTACTTACGTAGTACTAATAACATTTTCCTCTGGCTCCCAACTATTGAAACTTTCTGGATAACCTTTCCATTTTATCAGATAATATTTCTTTCCTCTAATTTTTTTCGTCTTCAAAATTCGTTCTACTCTGTACAGCTCGTCGGCTCCCGGGCGCTCTGAAGTTCATCGGAATAGAAAGTGCCGAGTATTTCCTCTCCATTCAGATCTTTTATTTTGTAAACTGGTGGTGTTCCCAAGCCAGCTGCGTACACAACTTTTGAAACTACGAAAATCTCCTCTGTCCAATTTGGTAAATATCCTTTCTTAAAAGTGGTCTTGTATTTTGTAATTCGGACCCGTTCTCCCGGCTTGAATTCAGGGTTGGCTCCCCCGGCTGCCAACTCAGGACCGAATAGTGTATAAAATGCCTGCCAATCGTTCTCCTCTGTTACGTCCCTGGGTTTCATTTTGATACTTCCGTGAACGGTGTTATTGTAATTCTCAAGAAGTTCTGGTAGAATAGAAAGCCATTCACGTGTCTGTTTATATGTAAAGTATTTCCACATCATCGTCTTGAGGGTCCGATTAAAACGTTCAACGACGCTAGCTTTTTTGTCACTGTAGGTGTGAAACCAATGAATTCCCACCTCCTCCAACCACCCCTGCATTTTTCGATTAGTAAATTCCCGCCCCTCATCTGTCTGAAGTTTGTCGGGCCTTCTCCCGGATTTCTTAATCACGTCTTGTAGCGCCTGTAACGTATCATCAGCCGTTTTTGACTGTATTGGCCTGGCCCATGCATATTTACTGAGCACATCGATTACTGTTAGCATGTATCGAATGTTACGGTTCTCTTTTGCGAACGGGGGAGGGAATTCCACGAGATCCGCTTGCCATTGAGAGTCTATCGATGTTACAAAAACGCGCCGGCCCCTCGGAACGCGCCACGAGAACGAGGTACCGGTTTATGTAGATTATAAGTTAGCTGAGTTTTTAACCACTCCTGCACCTCTTTCTTAGTGACGTGGAGTCCGCTGGCCCGTGCTGCGTCATACAATTTTTGTACACCTCCAAAACCAGTTTTCGGGTTGTAATATAATTCTCTAAGAGTACCTTCGGTAGAACCTTCGGGCGAAGCCATGATTAGCTATATTATACGAAAAATTTTATGTCGTACGGATGCCGTAAATGAAATACTAGTTTACTGAATGGCCTACTTTTCAATTGTCTGACCAGGTCCGTGGCCTCCCGTTCTGACACCTCCATTCCATATTCTTTAATAATAGTCTTGTTATCTGTCTTGCTCGGTGTGTAAAAAAGTACTAACATCTGTATGTTTTCCCTAAATGGTTTACTAATACTAGTATATTGCTGAGTCAGAACCCAGACAGATAGTCCGTCGTGTCTTGCGCTGAAACCAAGTTTGACTAAAACGTCACTGCGCTTCTTCATATCTTTGGACGCGGCGCAGTCGTCGAGTACTATTAAAGTGTTTGTACCGCCCATTCGTTCCGTACGAAGGCTAGTGTATCATCCACAGCATCGAGTCCGACTGGAAACACAAACACATTGTCATCGGTGAAAATGAATCTTTTATTATACGTTTTATTGTTCATGAATGTCGGACAAATGAAACTATATATTCGAATTTTCCTAGGTACGGACCGGTGAGGAGATCCATTACATATCCGTTTTGCCAGAATTTGTCGGTCCAGTTACAATCATGTTGAATGGTACAGTTGCATACATCGGATCTATATACTGTACATTAATGTAATGAATATTGCTAAAGATAACAAACCAATTTTACCATATTCATGAATAGGGTCTGCGCCGGTCACTGCTGCTGCCCGTTCCGAAGCGTTCCGAAGGGCCTTCGGGGACCGAGTCGTGTCATTGTGAGGTGGTGGTGACACTCCGGGCTCGTCCTGCCACTTCACAGGATCCGCCTCCCCCCCTCCTTCCATCTCGTGTACAGCACTTTCTCGAACTTCCGTGTTTATATCACCATTCACTCCGAACACCATAGATTCTGTTGCGTATTGCAATTCATTATTATAACCTGAGATTAAAGGGCCCGAAAGGATGACCATCTCAGACGGTAAGAGAAGTAAATTTGGTGAGACTGCCATATCAAGTTTGACACCAGTATTCATTATTGTGTCTTGATATCGCCTATAACTGATTACTTTGTCGGTATTGCGAATTTCATCTTCGAGGAGAACGCCGAATTCTTTTCGGACTTGCTCTGCACTGCCAGTATCGCCCACTATGGTACTACGAATATTTGCTTGTGCGCCGAGTATGCAATATACGTAGGCTTCAAGACTTTCGTTGAGGCGAGCGAGACCGGCCTTTGTTAGTCCCGAGTCTCCCTTCAGAGGGATGAAACTATTGTATTGTCCCTCCGATCCATCATTTCGGAAGAAATAATAGTGTGGTCTGTCTTTGTCGGGCAGTACATGTTTTTTCTTTCCAAAAATTGTATTGTGTATAGAAAACGCCTCCGTCGGCGGAGAGGAAAAAGTCATGACCGTTGTATATCGCTTTTGGCTGTCGAACGGGACCACGATTAGTGTAATATTCATAACCATAACCAAGACCTTTATTTTGACCTTTTCGATAACGAAAGTCGGACTTCGTTGGACTTATATTTCCAAATTCTGTACATAGAAGTTCATATTGAACGAGATTGTATGGATTGTCGCCAGCTTTGAAGGTGGGGGTATCGTCTGGAAGTGCAACGCCCATTTCATGAAGGATCCGACGTATTGTAAATATACATGGAAACGGCAGAATGATCGTATTTGGGGCGGAAATTTCTTATCAAAGAGATGGGCGAATGATATACCACAACCAGTAGTGCTACACCATACAGCGAAATTCAGTTGCTGGTCCCAGTATTTCATCTTTGGGCTGCCCAGCCAGACATTACTTTCTTTCGCTGATCGATGAGTGATTACGTTATCTTTGAACACATCCCGAGGATGAAAAGTAAATTTATCTGTCGGCGTTACATATATTTCTAAGTCCATGAGAATAGGTTTTATTCCCCCGTCCGGTTTGGAAGGAATATCAGCATGCTGTACTGTCGGTACGCTCGTCTTATTCAATTGAAAAGCAACTGGGAATAAGTCTGTACTCATTATTCGTGTTTCTATATACGATAGATTTAATGGAGGAGAATTTTCCCGGAATCCCTGTCGGAATCCCTGTCGGTACGGTTCTGTTAGGGGTACTAACATTCCAGACTATGTTAATACTTTATTTCGGATTCAGGTTTAAACGAATTTTTTATTTTTTACTAAGAATAGATAACATACTGCAAACAATGGAGAATTTAATAAAGTCATCGGCAGCGGCAAATATGGCAGCGCCCTATCGGAACGGTTCCCCTATCGGAACGGAAGGGGCTTCGGCGCCTTCGTGCCTTCGGACAATAATCAATCCATATAGAGACAAAACGTGAAAAATACTCTGTGTCATCGCAAGTGGTCAAAGTAAGTTATTTTTTGGTAAGGAGTTTACAGTTAGAGAAGTGGAAACGTGGAAAGATGAATTCATAACACGAGCCTTTAAAGTCTATGAAGCGAAATACAGTTCTCTTATAAGTGATACCATCACTCAAAGTTTCATAGATCTAGGAGCCCGTGCAATCAGTCAGGTAGTTCCAATCGATGATCGAGATAACTATGCCACTGATCTTAAAAAGGATTTTATTCTAAACAGTGAAATAAAACGATTATCAGGACGGATAGCGTACACGTGGGGGCCCCTGATTGCTCTAATTTCCACCGGTTTAATTACGGGTAAACATTTAAATTTTAAAAAAATCGGGTTTAATATAGTACCTGAAATAAATGGATTCAACTTCGCCGACTCAGCAAACGCTTCCGCCAGGGACTCCGTCAGAAGCCCCGCCGACGACGGGGCCCACACCGCAAACGACTCCGTCAGGGACGACTCTACCACCGACACAGCGCAACATAGAGAAAATTTACGTTACCGACCGAAGCATCCAGGGAGAGTTGCTGCGGGCAAGAACTAGCGGAATGGAACAGGCAAAACAGGAGAAGAAACTAAAAGCAATGAAGGGGGAGGGAGGGGAGGGGGACTGATGCGGTAGCGACAAACTGTATAAGCCTACCGCCTACAATGAAAGAACAGTGTGATAATAATTCACGCTGGTATAATAAATGTTATCTTGTTTTAGGAATTGTGGGAGTTTCATTGACTGCATTAGGACTATATTGGGGGCGTGCTCGACATACCCCCTGTCCCGTTCGGAAACTCCCCAGAAAGCGAAAAAAACAGAGCACGTAGCGGCTCCCTCCAGAACAGTTCCGACAGGGGTTCCGAGGGGAGGGAGGGGAGGGGAGGGAGAGGGGAGGGGAACCCCAGCTCCTCTACATTGTATGAGATGGATTAACTCCCCATATTTTTTATTTTTATTTTTTATTTTATATACTAGTCAGCAATCATGGATATTAAAACAGTTGTAAACACAATGTACGATGGTATTGTAATCGCAGGACTTGCGATGGGATATCTTATGATCTCCAGCAAATTTCTGAAATAGAGGTTGGCGATCCAAGTCGACCAAATTTAACTCGCTTGGCAAAATTAGGCGGTGCGACTGCTGCTGCGGTTGCGACCAAAGATCTCCTTGAACAGAAAAATATTATTCCTGCAGAACCTTATACTTCGTAATAATAATATTCATCGAACATTTATACTTAGTAATATATACAGCGCACAACAATGATCATTTGGATTGAAAGCCAAACAGGTGAACCAGTCACTGTTAATTTTTACCCTTGCATTGACACGACACAGTTACGAAGATAAGACTGCTAGAGTGCGGACTATATAATTCATGGCATAACATAACATCGACGATAATGTAATAAAATATCAAGAAGGTGACCAACCGAAGAAGACTAAATCAATACGTCCAGGTAACTACAATATCGATACGTTAAACAAAGCAATCGGGTTGAAGCAAAAAATTAATTTTGAAAAACATCTGCCGACAAACCACGTTCTTCTAACTTTGGCTAAAGATGTTAAAGTTTATTTCAATGCTACAGGTAGCTTCGCCAACGTCGTCGGCTTTTCAGATAAACCTGAGGACAACCCAGTTATAAAAAGTACTATTAGTCCGAAGAAAGTGGATTTCTTAACAGTCACTAAATATATAGTTCATTCAGATGTAGTCGATGTTACTGGAAATTATGTTTCATTTGGTTCGGGTGCCTCCGGAGGATACATACAGGGGAAAGTATCGAACTGTTTACAAATACTTCCCATCCGGGATACGAGAGAAATAAGTGAAAAGGTTACTTACGATTTTAAAACGGAGCAATTTCTATGCCATTGAGAAAAGGGGAGATTACATGAATTCAATGCGTATCTGGATAACAGATCAGGATGGGAACATGATCGATTTCAATAACTGGCCAATTAGCTTTTGTATTGAATTGCTGTAGTCCCGAAGCGGGCCCCTACCGGTGTAACCCTATCGGAAGATAAACCATCCCACGACCAATCCTCCAGCAATATAGATCATCTCATATTTCTTTTGCTCAGGACTGGGTTGATAATAATCTGAGAATTGAACTGCCCCTTCGGAACCGTTCCGAAAGGGGCCTGACGTAGAGTTGCTTTGCACCGCTTCTGCTTCTTCCAGGATTTCTGCATCTGTATCTCTTAATTCTGCCGCAGCATGTGCGTCCTTTGCCTGATTTTCTCTTTCCCAATCAGCCTGTAGTAATCTTTTTTCTGACCAGACGTTGCGATCATGTTCAAATTTTTCTAATGCTTTATCATGTCGGACCTTCTCTTCAATAAGAGCATCACCATTACCCAGAAAGCTTTTGTCCGATAATATTTCCTCCTGTGAATGCCGTTGCATTTAATACAGCACCGAGAACTGTCATTCCTATAGCTGAAGCCATGACTGTGTATTGTATATTACAAGGTATTATTTTAATTTTCACTGTATATAGGTCCCTACGGAGTATGTCTGATCCAAGTGGCTTCGGTCTAGGTACAATTCGTATGCAAAATCTTGAGCTTGAAGATCTGAGTGATGTTAAAGTTAACAATAATACTAAGATGGCTGCTAATCATAATAAGGATTACGTCCTTCGTTATAAAGACCGCGAAAAATATTTCGTTTTAGCCAATGCCGCGGTGCCACCCCACGAGCATGCTGTAGAATTTTCCGAACTTAAAGACATTGATGAAACTGTAATTGACGCCACAAAGGCTTCGAATGATTCTACTCCTTTTGCTCTGACATGGGATTCGGCTAGTCAGAAATTCATGCCTTATAATGTGCCGCGTAACATCTTAGATATATTGGATAGTGAAATTGCAGGAGGTGTTGCTGAACCACCAGGAACTCCGAATGTGATTTATTTTGATAGCAATGTAAACAAATATAAATTGTTAGATTTTCGTAGTTGGCTTACTCCTACGAATCCATACATTGCACTTCTTGGTATACCGATTCACCTTAAAATTAGTCCTCTTAATACAATAATGAAGGCAGATAATACACTAAGAAGGTGGATAAACGAGGGGGAGAATTATTGCTCGTATACAGCTAGCGGAGTTCCAGTTAGATTATTTTGGGACACAACTTTAAAGAAACAGGGTCTGAAAAGTGTGGGGATGAGACAGCTGAATTAACTTTACAGACTGCAAATCAACAGATGACTGATAATATGAAAATAATTCAACATGGTACAGTTCTCATTAGATGTGTAAAGTTAGCTACTGGAGATGAATTGACGATTTGGTTGGATATTATGCTATGAAAACAGATAACAGAACAACTTGTGATATTATCATAAGTATTGATAAAGATCGGGGAGGGGAATGAGTATTGAATGTTTTGTTGGTGGGAATAGAATAGAGAACGACTTAGGAACTACATTTGTACGTAGAGATAAAAGAGTGAACACTTTAGATATCAGTACCATTCATCTGAAACGTCTCATATTATTTGAAGTAATGGTCTTCCGTCACATTTTAAGTTCAGAGGAAATTACTAAAATTTTATCTATCAGGTGAACAAGTTCGCACCGATAGGAACTTCGTGTTCAACATCAGCTAGACTCCGCGACCGGCCGGACTGACAACGGGGTCCTTTATATAGGCTGATGGACTCACACGGAATTTCCCACCTCCCACCTTCGGAACGTGTATAAACATGCTCAGCAGGCCCGCTTAGTTCAGGCTGCGTCAATGCACTGCTGCGCGTGCGTGAGTTCATATATAGGTCAGGGTCATACTTTAGTTACATGGATGGTTAATTTTTCCTTCGCTTCATGTAGATAAATGAATAAAATGGGGTGTAAAATTCTTACTTTCATCCCAGTTGTCCACGTTTACTCTACTACTTACGACAATCAACCTTTCTCCCTTGTGGAGCAAAGAAACATACTTTTGTTCAATATGTTGTTCAAAACTGAACGGTATGGTTGACTATTGTAGAGTATGAATTCAAAATGGCAAGTCCATACACACGAATATGCGAGGATGTAAAGGTCACACATGGGTCATGAAAGTGCATGTTAAATACAAACTATTGCACAATGTATTCAATGTAAAAATTATGTTCATGCGCAACTTGCTTTTCACTGAATGTACAAGTACCCCCGTCTTCCCGTTTTTACTCACAAAAACATAAGTGAATAGCCTGTACTTTGAAAACATAACGATTGCTCAACACTGGGACTGACATCGCTGAATAGATATGAGGAAACAACTTTCAAGACAGCAAAAAACAAAAATACCCCGATATGGAAAAAAGACCCCCTTTTCTCCTCATTTATCACAATGATCACGAGTCATCAGTTTAACTTAACTGTGTAACTTTTGTCTACTTTTTCAGTAACATTGTGAATCTACTGTAGTTTCTTGTTCTCCTCCCTGAAGAGCGATGAAAGGTTTTAGCTTATAAACACAGCCATATGTGTGAAGTGAGCATTGTTATTGTTTAAAATTGAATTCAAGTCTGGACTAGAATTCGTTTGTCATCAATAACAATGATTATGGTCTTTACACGTGTACAAAGTATTTTGCCATACAGGCTCGTTATTCTTGCATGTTGTTGGGAGAAGAACAAGAAACAACAACAGATTCACAAAACAATGTTGATACACAAAAAAAACCGTAATGAAAAAATTGCCAACAGGTACAATTAATGTCCCTTCCATGCAATTATGTTTACAAACTTATAATGTGATCGCTGTTTTTCTGTTCTGAATTTGAACCTTTCCTACAAAAGAAAATATTTCAAAACAGCGCCCTCCTTCCCTGGAAGACTAACACACACTTATTGGGGGGCGCATACATTAATTCACATGTACATGTATACATGCATACATACATACATACATACATACATACATACATACATACATACATACATACATACATACACAGACACACACACACACATACATACAGACGCCACCAACTTCAGCTTATACTATAACTTCACACTGGTATACCAAATATGAGCTAATAAAACGAATGTTTGCTGAAGCTTGAACCGTGATCCCGACATACTCAACCAGCAAACGTAAAAACTTCTGTGGCCAAGATGGCGGTCGGAAGTCAGAAAACAAGCCCAGATTATCGTGTATTACATTATTTGCCAATTGGTGTTGCGAGACTTCGTTTAGATTGGAACCAAAAAAGTAGAAAAATCAGATGCATTTCCAAACCTCGGACAGGAAATCTCGTAAATTTCTCAGACGTAGTGAAGTTTGACCGATATGCAGATCGGAACTGCATCGCGTCGTTATATCGTCATAATATCGATGGCACTTGCACACATGGGTACATCGTACCCTCTATTTTAGTGACGATAGAACAAAGCAGCCAATCAGACGCTAGTTTTGCACACGAACAAAGCTTTAAGCCAATGACATACAATATTTTACTCATTATGTTTTCCTAATCTGTATATTAATATTCCTACTTAATATCATCTCAATATTAATACTGCCACGTTGGCAAAAACAACTGTCAGAAGAAGTGATAAATTTCTACACACTCTAAGACACAATCTGATTAAAATCAGATGTAGTATAGAGTACGGCGACCTCTTTACTTACACGGTATTCTCTTGCTGTCGCCTTTCACAAGCTACCCACTGGAATGCAGACCAGGCATGTCATCGGATATGTCTACTGACCTCTTAAGGTAGAATGCGCCTCGGGGACAGATATTTGGACTCTCAAACTTTTACAATTGTTTTCTGATCTACCACTTGTTTGGGTTCATTTTAAAGCTCTTGGTGTGAGAAAACTCTTCACCGCTTTGGTTTTTATTTCGCCATAGAGATAACACAGGGATGGAGGCCATTTTGAATTTCAAATATCGGTAAATCTTGGGTTATTTGTTTCTCTAGTACTAAGATTTGCACGGTGACCCCCGATTTTTATTCTTGATTTTGAAAGAGAATGGTTGAAAGATTTCTTGAGGAAAGTATGAGCAAAAGTTTAAGTCGTTCACCTCAAAGGCGCGAACTACCTTAAGTGCATGTACCAAGGACGAGGACAGTACGCTACTCGCTACTATAATTATAACGTCAACACAACAATTAACAGGCACTTAACTAATTTAGAAACCATAACAAAGACGATTACTCATCCAGAATCGTCACAATTGTATAATGTATATATAAAGGTCAGGTCTTGATTTGGTCACGTGAGGGACGCTTCGAGATAAAATATTTAAAAGGGAAGGCGTTAGAAAGGCAATAAAAGCAGAAGTGGTTGCCATCCGTGAGTACGGCAGCTCTACATACTACACTCGACTTCATACAGCACGTCCGTTTGTTCCTGTAAGCAGATAAAGGTACGTACTTTCTTTGAATGTGTAGATATCTAATTTACTTTAGTGATCAATGGAATCAAGGAACATAGTTGTGTGACTTCAATACCGTAATCATTGTAATCCATGCTGTTCCATCGTTCAGAAGCTGTTACGCCATTCGTCAACTGCTTATCTTGTCGTGAAAACAGAGAGCCTATACCAAACTAGATGAACAGATTCTAATTTACTTTTGCCTGTTCTAATTTGGAAAATTTGAGTCACACAATAGGAGTGAGGTTTATTGTCAAATATAGGCACCTTCATTCCATACATCGCGATTCTGTCGAATGTTGGTGATTAGTTGTCTGTGATCCGGAGTGTTTTATTTGCAATTGAGCGGCTATCACTACTAGTTTCGTGAAGTGGTTTTCTCGAGGAAAGAGAAGTGGAAATTTAGCGTCCCAATTCAACGGCGCACTGTGAAGCCTACTGTGAAGCCTACCACCAACACGAATGAAGCCTTTGTCGAGAAACAAGCGAAGTTGGTGGGCTAAACGGGCCAGCGGATATCTGTGTAGCGTTCAGCGCCTGAATTTCTGTGGAATACACGCGCCTTTGGACGTCATGGATCTGATCCATAATCTTTCATCGGCGTTGATTTCTTGTGCGGTCAAGGGGTTCAAGTTTACGGTCTTTGTTCTTAACCTTCAGATCATTCACAAACCGTAGAACACAAGCACTTACGCGTAACAGTCGGGTCAAAGAGCTATAGTCGGTAGAATCTATGATCTCGGAGATACCGACATGAGTCGCTACAGGTCGATCACGCGTACTTTTATTAGCTTCTGGTGTGTTAATTTTATCAGCGACGTGTAACACCTGACTATCAAAGACTTCGCAAACTGACCAATCTCTCAAGTTTAGCCATTGTGTTCCATGCCAAATTTTAGAAGGCGAGATCCTATCAAAACTCCCATGAGTTCTGCGCGTGGGATCGTCAGTGGTGTGCCTGGAGTCACTCTACTCTTCGAAAGTAGAAGCGCAGTTTTACGCGTCCTGCAGATTAAGTATATAAACAGCTGCTGCGCAGTAGGTCTTCATGCTTGCGTCAGAAAACGCATGTAAACATGTGTAAGGCCAAAAAATTGTTTCTGGTCCTTGACATTAAGCAAAAGTGATGCGGCGATGCAGTTTTCTTTCTTTTTTGATTCCTAATAATGCTGGTTTGTACGGAAGCATCGTGTTATTTTTGTCGGAAAAAAACTAAAAATCTCGTAATGTCGAGTAAATCTCTTAATAACGAGTTTTTTAATTCCCGCAATTACAAGTTTTTGATTCTCGTAAAATTACGAGTTTTTGATTTTTCGTAACTACGGGTCTTGATTGTTTCAATTACGAGATTTAATCTTTAATAATTGCTATATTATTGTAGATCTTTATTGTTATTTATATATTATTCGTTCAGCTGATCATACGTGCTTAATTTGATATGGTGTATTAGTCAAATGCTGTATACTCGGATATGAATAAATAAATAAATTATTTTTTGAATGTTACATGGCTACATTTGTACAGATATTCAAAAATTTATCAACAGTTCGAACTTCTTGCAGTCCAA
Source organism: Ptychodera flava (assembly GCF_041260155.1). Taxonomy (NCBI): domain Eukaryota; kingdom Metazoa; phylum Hemichordata; class Enteropneusta; family Ptychoderidae; genus Ptychodera; species Ptychodera flava. The sequence goes on from NW_027248299.1 coordinate 184,955, forward strand.
GCGTCATACCAACCTTCGCTGGCAGAGTTTGTGTAGTAGGAAACACATTGTTTTTGCTTTGAAAGATACATTTTTAGTATGCCATTACGCAAATATGAACACTTTTAAATCTATTACGGTGTTCTCCGACAGGCTGTCAAGCCTATGAGATAATCTTTATATTACAGATACATAGAACTGTGATGTTAGATTTCACATTCAGCGTAGATTGGCAGTTTTCTCATAAGGGTTTTATTCAGAAGTTGTGAGATGAGCATTTAATATCTCTTGAAATACTTAAACTGTCTGTGTTTATCATTTTTATGTGATTCTCCGACAGCCTCCTTCTGTATGAAAATCGTAGCTCACACAGATTCCCTACCTTCCCCAATTTTCCCACATTGCTAACAAAGATAAACACTATAAAAGCTTGTATCGCGGCAGATGAAAGGTATACTGTCACCTGTTCCAAATTTGCCACAGTTACCATGAGAAGAGAAAATCTACCCAATCACCGATTTTAAGCGTGTGGCAGCTTTTTAAAAACAGCGCCCTCACAATGGCATTTTGAATACCAAAGTATGCCCCTTTGACCATATATGGGCATTTTTAGATTACAGAGGACTGTATACCTTTAAGAGCACAATGTTCTCCAATAAATGTCCTTACAATATTTAATACCACTATACAATTGAACAAGACGATGGAATTGTATTGTCCTTATTGAATAATCTAATTGAGTACAGCCCCGTTCAAGAACCTCAGACAAGAATAAAAATGGCAATACAAGCGGAAAGATTATGATTATAATGATTTTTTTGTAATTATTATATCTTAGATATCATTAGCTAATAATCCCACTAAGAGACAATTAGATGGAATGACATAAGTACTATTAAATTTTCACATGACTACTTAAATATTGACATTGATAGATCGTCATTTTGCACACGATCTGACTTTTATAAAACAAAGTTCAGATTTAGAGATTAACTATAAGGTGACCCAAGTTTTTGAATTATAAGTAGTCAAAAGCAAAAACAATGACATTTATTACGAGTTTTGGATTCTCGTAATTACGAGTTTTTAAATCTCGTAATTTCGAGTTTTTGATCCTCGTAATTACGAGTTTTATTTCTCTCCATCATCAGCCTGTCTTTCTGCAGCGACGTTCACAGCGACCGAAGGAAAATGGCGATGGTTACACAAATTATTGTTATGATTCTTGCTGCGTCCGTGTTTTGTTTAGTGATTGGACAAGTTGAATTCACGTGCAAGCCCAAGGTATGGAGCGATTATTAAGTATCCCCTCGTTGTACTAGCCCGGCAGGGTTTCCATATTTCCATGTCATAGTTCGTGACTGCCTTGTAGAGCCCATGTACCGATTGACAAGATATAACATTGTATATTGTTTATTGCTTGAGTCTCTCTCTCTCTCTCTCTCTCTCTCTCTCTCTCTCTCTCTCTCTCTCTCTCTCTCTCTCTCTCTCTCTCTCTCTCTCTCTCTCTCTCTCTCTCTCTCTCTCTTCACAAGAATAAGTACCTGAGGGTTAGGATGAAATGGGTAACTGCAATGATTAGAATTCCAAGAAATAGAGTCAGTCCAACTGCAACTATTAGAGTCATCAGGAAGAAGCGGGAGTACAGCAAAGTCTTGACACAGTGTGGAAAAATGAAAGGCGTACTCGACCAATTTCTGCAATCTTCAAACGATCTTTATTAATAAAGATCGTTTGAAGATTGAAGAAATTGGTCGAGTACGCCTTTCATTTCTCCATGCAATGATTAGTTACAAAATGAGTTTGTTAGCGTGTCAAATTTGAGAAAATGTTTTTTCAAAATCAGGCTCACACATTTACTTCAAATATTTGTTTCTTCTTATTCAGGAGTGGACGTCGAGTGAACAATCGAAAAGTCAAGGTAACGTCGTACTGGAAAATAACATTGACGCAACATATGTTTTACTATAAATCTCCCGTGAGGGTTTTGCGAAAAGTTTAAAGTAATACTTCATAAAAATGCATGCTTATGTGTGAATGAAACACCTTGAGAATTCATTGAACAGCGGTAAACTTAAATGCAGGTAATATGAAGATAATATGAGGTCATTGAAAGTCGTAGAGGATGATCACGTAGATAATTATGGTAGTTTGCGCCTCAAAATTAAAAGACTTACGATTTTACTCAAATTATCCTCGAGCAGACTCTAAACCATTCTCTTGCAAAATCAAAAATATCGGGGTCACCGTGCAACTTTTGGTACTAGAGAGACACGTGCCCCGATGTGACACGATATTTGAAATTCAAAATGGCCGCCATTCAAAATGGCCGCCATCCCTATGATATCTCTATTGGGAAAATAAAACTCCCGATTTTCACAAAACTAAGCCGATGAAAATTTTATTAGCCCTATAAGATTGAAAATGAGCCCCCCCCCCTCAAGTGGTTAGCCAAAGTAATGTCGTAAAAATTCGAGAGTCCGAATATCTGTCCCCTAGGCGCAAGCTACCTTAGGGGTGAAGGAAACGTTTATGTGTAATCATGGCATTATTTGTCGCAGTTTACGTATGGCACTGTCATTGATAAGCGGCCACGCTTACTCTGAGGTATAAGCCCTGATATATTTCAGAATCAGCCAAAGACGAGTGGAAAGTGGTTTTCAAGGCCGTGAGTGGCATTGGTGGAAATTTGTATGCAATTTATACATCGAACGAACCAATGAACCAAGATAGACCCGAGGCGAGAGAGTTAAATGACAAGTTCAAGGGTCATTACAAGAGTTACCTGATGGACCACTGGGAAGCACTTGGTGTTTCAGAGGTATGGCAGAGCTTGATTTACATCCGTGTACCATTTGTTATCACGAATACTTACTTTTATCAGACTAAAGCTCGTCGCGAGGTCATCCCTGCATTCATAAATGGACGAAAACAATTTTTCATTTTCTATTCGTCTATCATTTTTACACCGTACAAACAACAAAATATGTTATTTGCCAACACAAAATGATTTTCGAAATCGTGGAAAATGAGAAAACAATTTCTTCATCAAGTTTGCCATATGCCTAATGTATACGTTATTCTCGTTGCAGAGAGGGGGGAGGGGGTTCTTTTAACTAGTTGCGAGAATCATTCTGGGCACACACGGCTTCCCATAATTATCATTATCATAAACTTCTTATTTTACTTTATTGATTGTACTTTTTTATTTTATCTGTAACATACTAATAATACGACTTTCCTGTTGATCAGCAATTTGTCTGTCTCCCTACTGGCAAAGGCATAAACCTGTGTAACGTCTGTTTCTCGAAATCCCGTAGGTGAAAATAGCAATGTTTAGAGAAGGGGTAGAGAACGTGAGTATGGTCTTTAATGGTATCGGCTCGACAAAGATGGACTGGTTCACCAAAGAGCGACTGAAATCTTCTCCATGGCAAGATTTGATGGACTCTTTTCCGCAACAAGGCATCAATTACTTCTCCATATCGGGGTAGGCGCATTCAACCAATCATACCATAACTATTTAGTTGCTCTGATGTTTATTACTATTACTTACTGTCACTTACATACTTTATCGATAATTTTTTTTTGCTCTCTAACTCACTCATTCACCGTTTATATATTTACCTAATTACCTGCTTACCAATTCTTAGTAACACAACTTCTACCTTCCTTAATTACTTACCCACTCACCCACTCACCTACTTACTTACTTACTTACTTACTTACTTACTTACTTACTTACTTACTTACTTACTTACTTACTTACTTACTTACTTACTTACTTACTTACTTACTTACTTACTTACTTACTTACTTACTTACTTACTTACTTATTCACTTGCTGATCCCTTTACTCGCTAATGAACTTACTGAATTATTTCCTTTCGTTAGCATTAAATAATCCATAATATATAATTGGTTAATTAATTGCGATCTGTTTTCGATCTCAAAAACAAATGGGTTAGACTTTTCTTGGGCATGGCATATGAAAAATTCCTAACCATCATTTTCATATTTCAAAGCCGCAAAATCGGATAACACGTTTATAGCAGTTTTCCCTTTCAGCATTTTTTAACTGTGTGACAATGCTATACTAACTAAATAATTTTGTAAAGACGTAAGAACTGTATAGATTTTTCATACGGAATGTGACGTACTCGACAGCTTAAAAATTATTTTCACTTGTTTTTATTTCAAGCCATGCCAACCTCAATCGACGTTTTTTTGTCAACAATCATTATGGTGGTTGTCCCAAAGACTTTGGTTGGATGGTTGTTGTCGATGATGGTAACACTGCGTGCCCATGGAGTACTGTGTCTGAGAAGCCGTTTTTCTTGTACAGTCCTCATTCAAATAGGGTTAACTGGGATGAAGGTATGCTACTAAGTGTGTTATTGACATACCACACTTTCACATCCGGGACACTTGGGTAATCCACGAATATGAATACAGCGTTTGCCATGAGAAATTATCAGGAGGAAGGAAAATTACTTTATTTAGTAAACTGTGCACTTGATAACTGTTACGTGTATGTACCAGTTGTTTGTGCTTACCACTAAACATTCAGGTGAACACATTAGCAGGGGATAATGGAAGCGGAATTGTCTAAAGTCAGATAAACTCAGAAAAACAAGAAAGTCTTTCGGGCCTTGGGAAAGACGTATTACTATATCACTAATTTCACTAATTTGTAAGAAAAACATACCATGGGGTTGTTGTCTTGGCAGTGACGGATCATTACGTGCCAGAACACAGGGTCCCAGTTTAAGACACGCAATTGTGACACAGACAACATTGACCACTCACACGCAAAAATAGAACCAATGATTAAAAGGGATCGAAGTCGGCCATTTTTCATGAATTTTGTTTCATACGAAATATTACTTATATTGTTTGTTTAGACACTTTGACAGGTGAAAGATACTGAATGAGTGGGTAACCATGCATATATTCGAACCGGTTTTAGACACGATATATGAAACCATCACAAAAATGAATTAATGATCATGACCATTAATTCAATTTTGCGATGATTTCATATATCGTGTCTTAAACCGGGGTCGAATATATGCTGATACAGAATGAGGCTTGGTTGGATTTCGCAATTCTAAACTTTCGTTTATAGGGGGAGGCCACGCATATAGCTGCGTTTTAACCCCGTTCGTATCACAGGCGACCCAAGTATTACTGAGTTTTTCACACTGTTTTCTCTATCATTTTCTCTTCTTTCTTCATGCTCTGAATGATCGGAATAAATAAAATAAATGGTTTATATAACCTAACCTAACCTGTGACTCTTTATTTATTTTACACTCCATTACAAGGACGTATATCTCTCATACACACATGCTGTAATTAATTAGTCAACACAACTAATTATGCTAATCCGTGGACTTATCAGGGATTTTACGGGTTGGTCAACATCGCGAAAGATAGGAATGGTTACTAAAACGGGCATCACTATCTTTCCGATGTTGACCAACCTCTGATAAGTCCACGGATTACCATAATTAGTTGTGTTGACTAATTAATTACAGCATGTGTGTATGAGAGATATACGTCCTTGTAATGGAGTGTAAAATAAATAAAGAGTCACAGGTTAGGTTAGGTTGGGTTAGGTTATATAAACCATTTATTTTATTTATTCCGATCATTCAGAGCATGAAGAAAGAAGAGAAAATAATAGAGAAAACATGTGAAAAACTCAGTAATACTTGGGTCGCCCGTGTTCGTATGCTTTAATTATCCACGGCCCTTTATAGTGGAGCGACTTTGCGAACCATGAAACAATCAAGGTCCACCGTTATACGCAAATGTCGAGGTGGGAAACGATGCACCAGAGAAACGTCTACATGGCGTAACTACCAAGCATCTAATGATTAAAGCTCAAGAAGAGCGATTTTATAGATTTGTTGAAAGTGTAGATTTACAGAAATTCCAAATTTATGATCATGCACAATGATGTGGTCCTTCTCTTGCAGGAAAGATAGCGGATGTTATGGCTATCTTCGTCAAGCATAAATTTGGTGAGTTCGTTGGTTTCTTTTGTTTTTCTTGGTCATTCAAGTTTTAGTTCATGGATAATCCCTGAGATACCACTTTAAATCGACTGCAGTTTGTTCTGCTTCGTTTCACACACTAATTGATCGATGTCACCGTCAATTGTAAGTCATATGACTCTTTGGTCTGTATTGCTATTGCCTCAGTGGAAGCAAAACTGATAAGACAGATGCTGCTGTTTCTTTGATCTCAAGATCAATTAATTCTAAAGTTTTTTCAAACGACGAGCATAAACTGTCTTATGCATCGCCTGACAATGACAAAATTCCTCAAAATATTTATTGAAGGCAACAGTTTGCTAAAACTGTTTCAATATCATAAGATAAGCGTAGTGCCAGAATTTTTCTCTTCTTTCGTGCAGAGTACATCGAGCCTCGACCTATTGCAGAACTGAGTAAGTTTTAGTATAGCCTAGCTGTGGAAACGCAGCTATCTGTTGGCGGGGTAGCGTGCGTCGCCATGCGGGTCATCAAAAGGTCAACCCTGCCGTGCGTCGCTATTTGGGTCATCAAAAGGTTAACCCCGCCCTGGCGGGGCTGACCTTTTGATGACGCGCATAGCGACGCACGCTACCCAGCCAACAGATAGCTGCGTTTCCACGGCTAAGTATAGCCCGACCATCCATTTTTCATGACTCACTCACATGCAATTGTTGCGGCACATGAAATTCTATGGACAATTTAAATGTTCACAAATATGTGAATATTTGTATTTCTCTTCGAGTCATCCATGAAGTCGCTGTTTGTACCGAGGTCTGTTGTTAAATTTAAGCAAATTAGGCCTATAGGCCTACAGTTGGGGACCACGAAGCCAAAGGCAAAGCCATAATGCTCACACACAAGGACGACATTGAAAGTTGTGATGATGCGATGAGAGAGAGAGAGAGAGAGAGAGAGAGAGAGAGAGAGAGAGAGAGAGTCAGTCCGTCAGTCAGTCAGTCAGTCAGTCAAAAAAGGCAGAGGCGGGCGGACAGACAGACAGAGAGTCAGTCGAAAAGACAGAGGCAGACAGACAGAGAGACAGAGAACCAGAGAGAGAGTGGAATGGTGGCAGGTTCTATGTAATATCAAGCTGTTATTAGAACAGCAGTAGACGTGTGTGGTTCGGTTTTCCCACAATGTCACATATGAATATCAGAAATAAGGGATGGTAAAATCATTGTCAATAGACTATATCGGAGTCAGCATGGTCTATGGTATTTGTCTGCGAGAAATATTTACGACAGTGTTTTAATGTTGTGAAAAAAATGGCAAAGTTTTGAACGACAACATGTAATTACAGGCCAGTAAGATGAATACATTAATCAACATATGACAATTTTACGACTTCAGGATGGGAGCTGATCTTTAAAGCTGTGCCTGGCGTTGGTGGCAGTGTGTTTGATCGTTGGAACAACAATGGTGGGCGAAACCAAGACGATATCCAAGCTAGACAATTGAATGCAAATTATAGAGATCACTACAAGAGCCCGAAAGTTGATTCATGGAGTACTCTTGGCGTCAGAGAGGTATGGGCTGGTGTGTGAAGCCAATCATTATGCTTGCTGCTCAGAAAATTATTAATTAGTCTGTTTACAACTGTGGAGTGAATTTTGCGAAAGCTAGTTCGGTTAGATATTCCGTATTTGTATATTAATCTATGAATAATTACGGCTAGATCAGAGCATTGAGTAAATTTCTGAAATTTCATTGAGGTCAAGCCATCGCAAAATGAAACGGGCTCTGTCAAAGCCACAGTTATGTTATTGGAGATATCTCGTCAAAAAGATTTGGATCGAAAGAGAAACTGCATAAGCGTCTAGCCGCGCCATTGTGTTAGGAGATCGTTTTCGTATCCAATTGCATATTGTGACACGACCACAAATCACAGTGTCCATGGAAATATTAGTAACAAGGAGAAAAGTGCATATTACATCTCAGTTGCATTTCTTTGACCTTTGTACCTCAAATTCAAAGTTTAAATCTGAAATAAAAGCATACACGATAGAATAGTGTTCGTACTGCCCTCCCTATATTTCCAGGTGAAATTGTCCGTTTACGAAGGAGGAGAAGAGAGTATGTACCTGATATTTGACGCTCGTGGTAGTAATGAAAGTAACTGGCTGAGCAACGAGAGATTGATTTCGACACCCTATCATGACTACTGGATGCTGATGTGGCAAAGAATTTTTCTCTCTTAGGGGGTAAGTCTAACAGGCGCCAAATGTAAAATAATTATTTACACATTAGAAGAACATATTCATACGAAAAGGTGTATTTGCATGCATTTATCAATAAAAATAAACTACTATAGCATAAGTATAAATAAATCAATACAGACATAAGTAAATACATATATGAGTGAAAAAACATACATATATGTGAACCAATTCACACAAGACATGAAGACAGACACATACATACATACGTGCATACGTACGTGCATACATACATACATACGTACGTGCATACATACATACATACATACATACATACATACATACATACATACATACATACATACATACATACATACATACATACATACATACATACATACATACATACATACATACATACATACATGCACTCACGCACGCACATACATACGTGCATACGTACGTGCATACATACATACATACATACATACATACATACATACATACATACATACATACATACATACATACATACATACATACATACATACATACATACATACATACATACATACATACATACATACATACATACATGCATGCATGCACTCACGCACGCACGCACGCACATACATACATACATACATACATACATACATACATACATATATACATACATACACACATATACACACATACAGGATCGAAAAGTTTACATGAGGGGAACGAAGTACGCATGCGTATATCCAGTCGCACACACACACACTGCTACTCGGAAAAGTTTACATGAGGGGGAACGAAATACGCATGCGTATATCTACTCGCACACACACACTGCTCTGAAAAGTTTACATGAGGGGGAACGAAGTACGCATGCGTATATCCACTCGCACACACACACTTACACACACACACACACACACACACACACACACAACAAACACAACACACACATTGCTACTCTCTCTGAGATACACACACTGACGCGACGATCTGCAGGCCCGGAAGTGCCACACCGGCGAGCTCACTCCTAACTCGGACTCTACGTACCTCGCGGCGTCGAAGGCTAGTGACGATGACAAAGATGTGCGACACTTTTTCTCTTTCTTGCCTTTGTGTCGTGAGTCGGGTTCGTACAGGGCTTTACACAGTGGTAAAGTGGTAGCCGGCCTGAGTAATACTACACTGCTTAGAGGCCCCGTAAGGGTTTCTGACTTAATGGTACCTGCCATGCCGGCGAAGTTCTGCTGGGGTTAACGGCCCAACCCAGGCCAATAAAACACTGGGAGTCGTGTATTACAGCTCTCTGCCATTCGGCTTATATTCTTTAATGGTTAAATACAGCATTCAACAGGAACAACAGCAACAGCTTACTGGAACTAAAGCAATAGCTTTACTGCTAAACTCTCTGCTCTCTAAACTCTCTGCTTAGGGGAGAACCATTTGATTTCTGGGGGGGTATGGAGGATTTTGAGAAAAAAAAATTTGTCACCAGGTGAGAGAGAAGAAAAAAAAAATTGATCCTGTCATGGCCTGAGAAAAAAAAATTGTCATAACAGACAGAAGAGAAAAAAAATTGTCACAATGCACCAGAAATAACCAAAATTTGGAAACCTTATTCTCATGTATTCTTTGCGTTTTACCACAAGCAATTCTTATGTTTCTTTTCCCAGCACTTATGATATAAGCATGCACTACATGGGTCTACTTTACACCTCAGTACACTCAATGTTTTCCTTCCATTTTCTGACCCAAGAAATAATATTTCCGGATTTCTGTTGCCATATCTCAATAGCATAGGCACTATCTAAAGGGGACTATTTGACTTCTGTAAATTGTGAAAATTTAAAACACAAGACAGGAGTCAATAAACTAGTGTTAAAACCAATATTATTTTCTCAATATGAATTTGTTAGAAAGATGTACCTTGACAATGAAAAATTGAGGAACAACAAATATGATGAAATACAATGTGTGAGCCTTGTTTTTCTGACCACAACCACGGATCGCAAACATACCATATTCAGGCTTTTCATTAGAAGCTGGCAGCTGGAGAAATGACACAAAAAGGTCACAGATTTTCTGTTCCTGTATATTCATTTGTCTTCAGTCTCTGGCAAACAGAACTGTTTTTCACAAATTGTATTGTCATTGTTTGGTTGTTGAATATTGTGACTCAAAAACTGATCATGCAAAAAATGTAAAAAATATCAGTGTTCAATGTCATTTTCAAACAGTTTTACCGAGTGCAAAATAAACTGAAACTCCTCTCAGATTGCACCATTAGGCTAAACACATCAATTTCTCAAAATTTCCAATACGAGAGGGGAACCCCCCTCTCGTGCTCTCCCCCTTGGGGTATTCTAATAGTTTCACTTAGTTAACAAATTAAAAAAACTCTCAGATTGCACCAGACTGCACCATTGCACACATCAATATCTTAAAAATTCCATGTAAGATAGGGGAAAGCCCCTGTGACACTTCCCCCTAAGCCTCTCTCATGTTCTCCAACTGTACTTTCAAATTCTGCCCGGTCAGATATCCTAGTGAAAACCCTGTCATAATATCCATCCAAATTAAACAATATACTATATGGTTAGATACTGCGTGATCTTTTATATTTTTATTTTATTGTGACTTTGAATTTCATTTTGATGTGTTCACCTTTTTTGAACCATCATGAGATAACTGATGATAGTCTAGCAGGGTACATCAAGATTTGAAAGGTCTTTACTGTTGCTGTAATTACATGTATTGGTATTTAACTTTTCTAAGTTGGGAATGGTCAAAATTTCAGAGTTAGAGAGGGAGGTTACTTAAATTCATCATGGTTGGTGAAGGGGGGAGGGTCACTCGAAATTTCGGAGTTTCAGGCCGTCAATAATGACGGCTCCCTTATATACAACACATTACAAACTTGATGACCAATAAAAAAAAATTTGCACTGCTACTCCATTTGGAAAAAAAAAATTGATGCAGGTCTGACAGTAGAAAAAAAAATTGCTGTCACTCTGACAGGAAAAAAAAATTTGCTCCCATACCCTCTTCCTCCATACCCCCCCAGAAATCAAATGGTTCTCCCCTTACTTCACTCAGGATCGTACGTAGTTCCACTCAGCAGGGAATGAATGTCTGGAATGCCAAGTATGCCCACTGGAACTAGACAGCAACGGAGTACGGAGAACTGGAATTTTCAAACTAATATTAAGAGCCACTGTGTATTTTCTAATAAACTCATTTTCACGCCTACGACATTTTAGTGCCTGATGTACAAGGCAGTGGTATTTTTTTACGAATTTTCATTAGTTCTACGCGTGAATTTTTTGATCGAAAAATTGATGCTTTGTAAAGTTTGGTCAAACATCAAATGTATTCACTTTTCCCCGGACGTTTTTTGATGAAAGTCATATGGTCAACCCGGTCAATGTAGTATCATTCGACTCTTAATGGTACGAAATGTGTCAAACTGTCATCCGACCCCTATCGACCCTAGCGTTTTCACGTAATGGGTGCTTTCTTTCTGCCTACTTTTAGTGATTTTCTAAAATGTGGACGCCTTATGTAAACATAGCCAGGCCGTCAGGCCTGCAGTTGAGGACCGGGGCAGCAGGTCACCTCGACCCCTGTCCGTTTCGACCCAAGTAATTCACACCTCTTGTCGTTGTTTGTGGTCAAATCAATCCCGGTGCCTTAGTCACTTCGACCTCAGTCAGTTTTCATGTTACATGTACCTGACAACGTTTTACTGAGTACATTATGCAACTTGTTTCTGTGAGAAAAACTGCTGGCTTCGCTACAACAATCCACGGGGTAGCTGTGATATCGCAGCGGTACTTGTGGCGTGTCGAACGCGCTCGGGTCATTGGTTTGGGGTCATCGCCACAGTCCCTGTGGCGATGACCCCAATGACTCGATCGCGTTCGCCACGAGTACCGCTGCGATATCACAGCTATCCACGGGGCTGTGAACACTCTGATACTTGTGGGAGGCCTGGGATACCCCGGCCCCATTGTCATTTACTGACTGGGGAATGTGTCTCACTGAAGTACGGATGGATAAAGCATGTCATTTACTGATTTTTGGAAATAAAGCATTCGTCATTATCGCAATTGCTTGCCATATGCGGCAAGATTGGATGAGCGAGGCCGGTCCGCTCGCCTTGGTGTCTTGACGCCAAATGAGCCTATTTCCGGTTTAGGCGTTGGGCTTACAGCAATGCATTATAGGATATCTTCCAGGGCGGCGTGGATCAGTGTGTGTGTGTGTGTGTGCGAGTAGATATACGCATGCGTATTTCGTTCCCCCTCATGTAAACTTTTCAGAGCAGTGTGTGTGTGTGTGTGCGAGTAGATATACGCATGCGTATTTCGTTCCCCCTCATGTAAACTTTTCCGAGTAGCAGTGTGTGTGTGTGCGAGTGGATATACGCAAGCGTACTTCGTTCCCCTCATGTAAACTTTTCGATCCTGTATGTGTGTATATGTATGTATGTATATATGTATGTATGTATGTATATGTATGTATGTATGTATGTATGTATGTATGTATGTATGTATATGAGTGTGTGGGTTTGTGTGTATGTGCGTGCGTGCGTGCATGAGTGCATATGGGCTATGTATGTATGTATGTATGTATGTGCGTGCGTGCGTGCATGAGTGCATATGGGCTTGTGTATGTATGTATGTATGTATGTATGTATGTATGTATGTATGTATGTATGTATGTATGTATGTATGTATGTAAGTATGTATGTATGTATGTGCGTGCGTGCGTGAGTGCATGTATGTATGTATGTATGAATGTATGTATGTATGTATGTATGTATGTATGTATGCATGTATGTATGTATGTATGTATGTATGTATGTATGTATGTATGAATGTATGTATGTATGTATGTATGTATGTATGTATGTATGTATGTATGTATGTATGCACGTACGTATGTATGTATGTATGTATGCACGTACGTATGCACGTATGTATGTATATGTCTGTCTTCATAGGTCTTGTGTGAATTGGTTCACATATATGTATGTTTTTTCACTCATATATATATTTACTTATGTCTGTATTGATTTATTTATACTTATGCTATAGTAGTTTTTTATTGATAAATGCATGCAAATACACCCTTTTCGTATGATAATGTTCTTCTAAATGTGTAAAATAATTATTTTACATTTGGCGCCTGGTAGTAAGTCTACTCCGTAACGTTATTTCACATTTTTGCGAGCCAGAGCATAATTTCCGCTCGCTGACCTACACATAAATCGAGTTAACGGTAGCGCTGAGCTGTTGCCGTAAAGAGGCGCGTAGTTTACGACTATTTATTTCAAGGAGATGAGTGCATTGACAAAATGACGAGTACTTACCTTAGATACCTTTACTTCATCGGCAGCAATATATATCTATTACATATATATATATATATATATATATATATATATATATATATATATATATATATATATATAAGTATATATATATGATACTTATATATAATAAGTATATATAAGTATATATATGATACTTCTATATATTATATATCTATATATGATAATAGAGTGATGTAAAACCATAAAGGCATTAATAGTCAGTAAATACATATTTTTCAATATCGTCCGGTTTTAAGATTTTTAAAAAAAATATAGATTTATAGTCAAATTCAGATCATATAATAAACTATATTGTTCTATAAACAGGTTATATGGTTGTAGACTCTTGCCGTACAGTAATGGTTCAGTCTGTTGCCTTACATAATGATATCGCCATCTTTATTGTATAGGGTGACATAGATGATAGGATTGGCACATTCTTTCATCAGTTTTCTGTTTGCTTTTCTTCTCTTTTTCTTCGATTTTTGTTCAAAATATGAGTAACATGAAGGTCGGTGATCTAGATGACATATCCCCGATAACCAAGCTTACAACGTGAATAATAGATCATTGTTCGCAACAAGTAAGTGACGAATGAGTAAATTTCGTAAATTCTCGATAGGATTCGCACTCATAATGTACGGCACCCGGTCACCTAGCGGAGACATCACAGTCAAACCCGCTCGGCTAAATCCCCTCCAGTTCATCTAACATTCACGATTTCCTTTTTCTAATTAATATTCGAGAGATGGACGGTATTCACGGCGCTTCTTCATCAATAGTGTATACGGTGGATGTCCAAATGATGTCGGTTGGTTTGTGGTCGTAGACGCAGGTCCCGTGGCTTGCAGTTGGAGTTCCACTGCAGCAAGACCATACTTCCTGTACAGTAAGACAGTACAAAGGACAAACTATAACTCAGGTAAAATTTTCTCTTTGTCTTTCATATCGTTATAGGGACATTGTATAATGTGACACTAGGAAGGAATTATTATCCCACCGCATTTTTGTGGTCAGGTATTATCTGGCAGACTATCACATTCACGCTTTGGTAAATCTGTTTTTTAGCTACTATAGACTAATATAGTCTATAGAAGCTATTGGGATGGGTATCCGTCCGGCGTCCGTCGTCAGTCTGTATGTATGTATGTATGTATGTATGTATGTATGTATGTATGTATGTATGTATGTATGTTATCTAATACAATTAATGACTACCTTATTAGTAAGCAATAGACAGTGGTTAATACAGTGAAGCATGGCACCTGAATAAGAGACCGTACACTGAGTCCAGTGACGTGAAGTGTCTCTGTTGAGGGTAGAAATGTCTCTGATGTTGGAAGGTGAGTTTCCCAAAGATAAAGCACTGTTGGCGGGAAAAGTGTCTATGAGTCACGAGAAAGGAATGCTATCTGAGTATCTATGGAAGACACTGTACCAATAATGACGTAATACAAAAATATATTTCCTAACATTCTCCGCGGCGGGAAATTTAGAAGTGTACGCGAATGATTGCATTTTTAATCTCTTTCAAACATAAATTACTAAGTAGTAAATTCGGTAGTGGAACGTGCAATAAGTGAGAGAAAGAATTTCGATTATTTTCTGTGGAATAATATTGAGTAAATAAGTCCTGTATGTGAGAGTATATAGTTCTATATAATCGAGTAAGTTCAGCAACAAGAGTTCTCAGGTCGTTTAAATCTTGAATTCTGCAACGGGCGATGGCGGCTGCAGCCCTAGTCGGTGGCCTCTCGACGCTGGTTGCCTGGTTACTTGTGTTTTGTGATAGTTGTTCTCTGTACCTTGTTGCGTTGTGTTGGCCTTGGTTTCCAGTGGGTAGATTTGTATGTCCATTAGCAAGCAGTCCTGATTCCTGCAGAACTGTAATAAATTTTATGTGCAGCCAACGGAGCTATTCATCGAAACAGCTATTCCGGGAGCAAATTTTGGAGGGCGGAGGAAATTTTAATTTTGCTTGGGCAGGGAACATATTTTCAGCTGGCAGGGAGCAGATTTTATTTTCTTGTCGGGCAGGGCAGATATCAGTTGATTGGTCTGAGGACCGGGATGGGGAAAAACGAGGAGAGGGGAAGTTACTTGCTTTTTCACAGGGCTTGGGAAAATCGACTGGTTTTTTATCACAAGGCAGGGGAGCTTCATGTCTGCAGGGAATGATGAAATTTTAAAGGGAACTTTTTTCCAAGGCAGGGGAAATCAACAAGTTTTTTCGCCACAGGGCAGGGGAGCTTCAACAATTCACAATGGGGGGGAACGGGCAAAAATATGTAGGGAGTGGGTAAAAATGAAGTTTGAGTGCGGGAGGGTAAGTCGAAAAGTGTTCAGTTGGAGGGAAAATTATTAGCAGCTTAAAATTAGTCAGTTCACATTACTTGTCTCGCACAATATATCTTATCATAATAAGGACCCCTTTAAAAGTGCACTGTTCGTTGGCTGCACCTGTATCATGTGCCAGCGCCCTCTAACAACAATGAAGCTCGTACATGTGTAAGTATGGGAAGTTGTTTCTACCATCGCCTTCGTGCTTATAAACACGAATCAAGTTTTTTCGTCAGCTTCCTAACGATGTGCTCTAATGTTGTTTGCATAATCTAATATTCCAGATTCCGTTGCTCGTGCAGACTTCATGGCGATACACATCAAGACATACTAGCAAGATCAAGATCTCCTTGACCAGATAATACACGGCCGCGTTGACGCCCTTTTAAAATCAATTATGTTTTGACATTATAGGACCTCTATTGCTGGAAGAGGGAAATCTTAGTATTCATATATGCAAAGTGTATTAATGCGTCTATTTGTGCATGCATATTGTAATGATAATGACCCATAGTCAAAGTACATAATAATTCATTCAACTCTTATCTTACACTATAAATTGAAGGATATGATTAGCATTCATTTAATCAATACAGCATGACGGTAGAAACTTTTTACAAACATTTAACTGATTGTCTTGAATCTAAACGCCAAACGTAAGACATTCAAGACAATATTTGTACACTCGTCTACACTCCTGATGGTTTATAAACTTTCAAAAGCCAGAGATTTATTGTTATATTATCCTAATCAGAGAACTACAGAAATAAAAAGTATTATACCCTTGAAGTTTCAATTTTAGTGTAATAGAGTGTGTCATTTAATTTTTTGTGCTTGTCGTGGTCTCCCTCTCTCTCTCTCTCTCTCTTCTCTCTCTCTCTCTCTCTCTCTCTCCTCTCTCTCTCTCTCTCTCTCTCTCTCCCTCTCTCTCTCTCTCTCCTCTCCAAAATAAATATCCTACAATAATTATTTTACTACGACAGTATTGACCTAAGGCAAGGAAGAATAATTCATTGGTTCATTTGTTCCTCGGAATTACCACTGATTTGCTAATTTGCAAAATTGTCTTGTGAAATTGCGGCAAATGTATACTTTTACATTGCAACTTTTAGGGCAGGTTTCATGTCTGTTTTGGAGAATATGGAAATGCTCAGAATTGTTCTTTCATCCCTTGTCCTTATATGTAATGCTTCTATTATTGCGGACAGTTTGTAAAATCTAGACTCCAAGTCATTAGGACCAATATAACTAGTCGGAGATTTTGCTAGTTCGCAAAAACAGTAAAGCAAAAATCGCACGCTGTATGTGTGGCATTGCAAAAAACAATTCCAAGGAATAATATTTTTCCTTTTGGCCTAACCAATATCTATCTTCATCGTACCTTTGCATGGTAAAGGAACCACAGATGAGATTGTTCAACTCAAAGTTAACATTATTTCAACTCCTAATCTCGCAAGGAAGGTTTACCGGTATTTCGATTGAGTTCGTGAACTTCGGTGGGTAGAACATTGAATCTTACGATGGAATTGACTTTTTTGTAACATCTTTTACTCGTGTTTAATAACGCTGCTCTGTCTTTGACCTTGCATTTGACAGCGAATCTCGCGAAATCGATAAAAGCTAATGACGTGTTCGGAGAAGATTGCATTTCGATAGTCTACTGTAATTTAGTTCCGAAGATCGAACGCTCGTCGTTAGACACGGTTCAAGTCTGTGATTTGTTGTAAACGTATGAGTTGGGTGAACGAGATGATTTGTGTTCTGTTTTCATGTGAAACGCGTGAGCTGGGTGACCGCGATTAGTGGGATGAACGCGAAAAGGGGAGTTTCACTTGGAATCACAGAAAGTAATTCACTTATGCGCAGACTCAAAGGTATCAAGAAGACCTGACCTAGGTTGCCAACTTTCAAATAGGTTAGTTTGAAGTAGGGGAGAAACAAGAGAAACGTTTGCAAAATATTTTATTTTTGAAAAATCCACCGATTTGAATCAAGTCTAATCCGTCGTTGGCACTGTTGCAATCCGAGCTGGGGAGTACTGACGCGTTGTGAACATACTGGGCGTTAGGCATTTGTCGATGACGGTCTTTACACGTGTAGGCCTACAAAGTATCCGGGAGATGCGTCGGCGCCCCCGCCGCGCTACGTTGCCCTAGCCGCTGGCGTTGGGGAGAGGCATGTCCAAACAGATCATTCGTTATTCTTGCATGCTGTTTGGAGTAGAAAAAGAAACTGCTGTAGATTCACAAAACAAAGTTGATACACAAAACAAAACGTAATGAAAAAATGGCTAACAGGTACATTAATGTCCCTTCCATACAATTAATTATGTTTACAAACCTTTTATGTGATCGCTGTTTTTTTCTGTTTTAGAAGATGAAGTTTTCCCGTAACGGAAATAAGTCGAAACAGCGCCCTCCTTCCCTAGAAAGGGTAACACACACTTATGAGTCGTGTAAGGGTTGCAAATGGTACCACTCCCGGGATACCACTAAACCCCGCCATTGTGATGTACATTTCATTCTTCTCTCACCATATATATTAAGTACTTCCTTTGAACTGATAGTACTCAGACACAGCAACAAGAGAAAGAAGTATACGCAGATTAACTAAGGCTGCGTTCACAAATAACGATTAGGGGGGGGGCTGGAGGAATCTCGATTGAAATCTTATTTTTTTTTCAGATCCCCCCCTAAGTACCCTATAAAATTTTCAAATGCCCCCCCTCTATATGGTCAAAATTTTCAAGTCCCCCCCCCCCCCAACTATCACAGGCCCGCATATTTGTAAAGGATGTGAGCGCAGAAAAAATAAACATGTATTGCGCCGTTCTGCTCACAGGTGTTCAACACTACCTGTATTAGCACTTTGTATAGTCATATTCCCAAGGCAAGTTCTTTAAATGCATCAGTGAATTTTTAGATTTATTGGTCTAAAAGCCTACTTGAGTTAATCCAACTCTGGCCAGGTCAATTGCTCCTGTTGAAGAGCACACAAAATGCAATCATGAGAGAGTAGGAAAATTGTGAATTCTGGCTAATTGCGGTATTGCACAGTGACCTACCAAAAAATTGTTTCAAAACTACAAGACCTATATGAATTAGATGCTACTCAAAATTGACAATACTGGAAGGTTAAAATATTCCATCAAATAAATGTTTTAATCTCTGAAATTTTGGGTGTGATAATTGCAAATTTGGTTTAAAAAATAAATAATTCCATTTGGTCACATATTTTTTCTTTTAGTCTTTAAGCTTACTATTCAAAGTTTA